>NC_083353.1:28950721-29125721 GCF_030254825.1 Meriones unguiculatus | reverse complement strand
CTCGTGTACCCATACCAAAAATGAAGGGAAAGTTAGGAAGTAGCCAATTCCAAAGCCAATGTCCTCAACGTATCATAAGTAAGATGGGACCTATCAGGAAGAGGAAGCGTTCGCATTTCTTTTCATTCCTCGGCTATCATTTATTGTTTTGTTTTTAAACTTTTTAAATAATAGCATAATAATAACAACAGTATTTAAAGTTTCTCAAAGATGTCTCTCTTAAGAGATTTTAAACATGAGTCAAAGCCTGACATTTGCTTTTACTTTTGCGTACAGCATTAACAATGATGATGATTAGACCCAAAATATGTGCTAAATGCTTATTTTTATGAGAGTTAGAAATTAGTTTGTAACAATTCTGGAATACACCTACCAAATGCAAGAATAGGTATCAGAAACCTCATTGATTAATACAACATTCAATTCAAAGTAATGTCACTAATTCTCTTTAATGGTAAATAAATAAATGAATAAATAAATAAAGGCCCAAACATATCAAATGCTTTATCTGACAGTCTACTTGTAATTAGAATGAAGTTCTCAATACCACCCTGAAAGCTAAAACACATCAGCGAAGAACAATCACTCAAAAGCAATCTCCGAGGAGGGGAGAAACGGGAACGTGATTTTAGAGCTCTCTCCAGCACTGGGCACAGTGCCTGGCCCACAGCGCCCTCCCGAAGGTGGCTAACTCTCTGGCTTGGGTCAGGAGTGGCCCACTAGGTAACGGAATGGGAATGCAACCCAGACAGAACGTTGGCTGGGTACAGCTGGACCGGTGACGAGTCTTTCATTCACTTTGTTTCTTTTTGTTCGCCATCTCACCCCCATTTTAAGCATCTACCTCCCAGGCCCTTCCTTCCCTTTGTCTTGTAGAGGGGGCCACATTGCCATCCATAGAAACGGGCTGGAATACACAAGCCTCTTGACAATTCCCTTCACGCTCACAGCCGTGCACAGGAGCTGTAGATGATTATGCTTCCTTTCTTTTGGAGTCTTCTCAGGCAACGCTTCAGAGTTGGGAAAGTGCTCTGAAGGATCAGCTCTAGAAATTGCAAACTGGCAGGTTTCAGATGGAATCAGACACATGTATATTTATTTTTTTTGTGTGTAGTATGTATGTGTTGTGTATGTGCACATGCGCACACCTTTGTATGTATACGTGTGTGCCTGTGCACATGTGGGTATGTGTGTTGTGCCAAACAAAAGTTGGATTTTAAATACAATAATTTTGAATAGAGGACAAATATTCCCCAAATTTAGTGAATATTACCAAATCTGTTTGTTAGTAAGCAGCTGGCCTAGTTTGCTTACTCTGCTTGTTCCAGATGTGAGGAGAAGGCAGGTGGGAGGACAGATGGCTTGCAGAGAGAAGAGAAAACATGGGCAGGGGCATCTCTGTGACAAGCTGAAGACCTACAACAGGGTAGGGTCCTGGGAGGATATGGAGGTGATTCTAGTTGAGACCCTTAGTAGCGGGGGTCATGGAGACTGAAGAGGACACTCTATAACCAGACAACACTCCTAGTGGAGGGAGGGGAAACCCAACCCATCCACAAAAACTTCAACCCAAAATTTACCCGGACTAAGATATGCAGGGGTAAAGATAGAGCAGAGCTTGAGGGAATGCCCAACCAATGCCTGGACCAACCTGAGACCCACGGGATAGGAGAGCGCCAACCCTTGACACTGTTGACACTCTACTATGCTTGCAAACAGCAGCCAAGCATAACTGTCCTCTGAGAGGTTCTGCTGAGCAGTGGATTGAAACAGATGCAGAGACACACAGCCAAACATTGGGCAGAGCATAGGGAGCTTTGTGGAAGAGTGGTTGGAAGGATAGAAGGATCCGGAAGAGACAGAACTCCACAAGAAGACCAACAGAACCAGCTAATCTGGGCCCAGGAGGCCTTACAGAGACTGAAGCACCAACCAAGAACCATGCATGAACTCGACCTATGCCCCCTACACATATGTACTCAATGTGCATCTTGGTCTTTCATGTGGAAAGCAGGGACTGTCTTTGACATGGTCTCTGTCATATGCTTTTCAACCACTTCCCCTTGGTGGGGCTGACTTGCCAGGATACTGTAAGGAGGAAGTGCTTAGTTAGTCCTGATGTGGTTTGATGTACTGGGTGTGTGTGTGTGTGTGTTGGGGAGGATTCCTCTTTTCTGAGGAGAGGGGGAATGTGGGAAGAGGAAGTGAGGGGAGGAACTGGGAGGAAAGGAGGGAGGGGGCTACAATCCAGACGTAAAGTGAATAACTAAATAAATAAATTTTAAAAAGTAGCACCTGGCCTATTTCACTTACTCTACCTGTTTCAATAGGCATTAGGGATTTGTGAGTCCCACAAGTGAAAGACTACAGTGCATGGAGGTTCCATGACTTAAAATGGACACACAGAGTTATGATCAGAGCTACAACCAGTTAGCTGGGCTTCTGAAATGATCTAATGATCTAATCATTCTCAGGCTGTCACAGACCATCTCCATTGTTGGAGGAAAGCATGCAGTTAGCAGTGTTTCTCAGAGATGGACAGACATTTTGGTTATAGGAAAACATCTGTTTCCAAGTATAGGATTCTATTGTTTTATTTCAATGTTCCAAGCCAAGTATAAATGAGGGAAGCAACCTATGTTCTTATAAGACAGAACATTTCACAGATTAAAATGTAAAAGCCATGACACTAGCAAAAGGTAAACAAGATAAATTTATCAAAATATTATGTTTTTTCTTCATCAACTAAAACTTCAAGATTGAATATGCTCATAGGAAGTGCTAAGTTTCCCATGTGCATCGTCTCAGCATTTTGAGGGTCTGCTTTTAACAGAAAGAACAACAAAATTCTGGACATGGGGTGTTCAGTGCTTGCCAGGTGATCATTGTGGCTACTCAGACTTTTTAGCTATTTAAAATTCTGTCCAGGAATACGATGCTGCTTTAAATGTCAACTTTGCTACAACTTAGCTAAACTGTGTTGCTAACTTGAAGATAAAGTTTGCATCACAGCTTCATTGCTGAGTATCAAATCAAATGACTGCTGGGATGGCATGTAGAAAAGAATTTTCCATTCCATTTCAGTTTCTGAACAAATATGTACAGAGACAGAACCCTTGTGGCATAGACTACTGCCCCGTGAATACAGTCCTAATTGGTGTGGGATGAAGCGTCTGTATTTGGCTCCCCTCTACTGATATGCTCCTCACAAAGGAAGGCTTTATCATAGGTAAACTACGGAAGTGAGCGATTATCCAGGGCACCCGATTATAAGAAATTATTATAAAAATGAAAATGCAAAATTATTTTTATAAAAGCACTAATGTAAATTCATGAACTCTAAAAATACTTTGACAGCGACAAAGAGTCCAGAGTCACATTTCCTTAGCTCCCGCCCTCTGTTTCCCACTAATTAGTTGTATGACCTTTTCCAAGACAACTTTCCCTCTTGAATTTCACTTTTCTCATCAGCAGTTATGAGCTAATTGAACTGGATGAACTCTGAATTTTCAGAGTCCCTATTCTCACGATTTGTGATCACTCTATCCATGTTGACAATTGTGTCTTTCTTTCTTTGCAATTCGACAAGATAAAACCTAAAAGAACAAGTTTACTTTATCAGTAATGGAATATTATTCCTTAGCCATCTTACAAGACAAAACAAAGCAAAAGACCCTGGAATGGTAAGAAGAAATCTATGTAATCTGGGTTCATACGTATTGTGAGGAATATCAGGCTGGCCTCCAGTGTCAGCATGGCGGGGCAGCAAAGAAGGGGCTATGGTCTCTTCTCTTTGGCTCAAAGATAATGCACTCTATATGTTTTTTTTTTCTAGCAGGGATCTATACATAGGCTTTAAAAAACATGTTTAAAATATCTCTAATTTATCCCGTAAATAGTCCAGGAGCCTTGATCTCTGGGGGCCTCAGCCACTTGCTTTGACCATGGTGCTGCTTTGATTTTGTGTCCCCAAAGGGCTGACCTTCACACCACGAACCTGACCAGGTGTTGTACCCGAGTTCTTCTAGCTATCCTTCCTCAACCTTCTAGAAAGGTTGAAGTCTTCCACATGGCCAAATGCACTGGGTCTTCTCCTGGGCCGCCACTTTACATCTAGGCCTAGCTTCCATGTACCTGGACATTCTGGCTCCTAAGGCCATTTCTGTATTTGAAGGCAAAGTCAAATGGTCTTTGGGCAGAACTAATGCTCTAAAAACCTGCCCATGGAGCCCTATGAAACAATGAAGAGGTTGGTCTCCTGTGGCATGTCCTTGGATCAGTGAATCATGAGGCAGGAAGATACCTCCTTCCTTCTGATAGGCTATTCCAAAATATGGCTCTCTATTTCTTGACTGCAAACTGCCATGTACCCGTCTCTGCTGGGCAGTCTATCCCTGATACACAGAAAACAGTGAACAGCTCAGTAACATAGTGTTGTATTGTTTCCCACTGCTTCTTCCTATTCTCCATATGGTACCCTACTTTCTGGGAATATACCTCCTAGTAAATCAGTAGCACCAAACTGTTGCCTTGGAGTTTATTTCTAGAGAACCCAGGCTACAGTGAAATGCACTGACACAGTTTACACACATCCCAATTACAGATATTAAAAGCATGACTATATTCCTCCTCTTGCTTCCTTCCCCCAAGAAATACCCTCAGCAATCCAGCAGTGCCCTCACCAAGCTATGTCACCAGCTTGTCACTAGTGCTTATCACCAGCTTGTGTGTGACGTCCTCATGCCATATCATGTCGTCCAGGCTGCCTGTATTTTTCACCAGGTTCTGCATGCCTGGATCTTTCTTGCCTGAGATGATACTCTACCTATCCTTATTGACTAACTTTTACTAACCCTTATTGAGATACCTTTCATATGTCCTTCCTGAAACATCTGAAGGCTAGGGAAACTATCTTGTTTTTTATGGGACCTCGAGTCCAGTTAGTACTTTGCAAGCATTAAACTTTCTACAAAGAAATGGAGCTTCAGAGAGGCCAAAGATTCCCCTGTGCAATGCTTCTTCACAGCAGGGACAAAATTAATGCCTAATGTGGGCATTGTATACTTCTATACCTTTAACCTAGAAAGTAGATTGGCTTCTTTCTTTCCTTCCTTCCTTCCTTCCTTCCTTCCTTCCTTCCTTCCTTCCTTCCTTCCTTCCTTCCTTCCTTCCTTTC
Source organism: Meriones unguiculatus (assembly GCF_030254825.1). Taxonomy (NCBI): domain Eukaryota; kingdom Metazoa; phylum Chordata; class Mammalia; order Rodentia; family Muridae; genus Meriones; species Meriones unguiculatus. The sequence continues at coordinate 29,120,545 of NC_083353.1, read as the reverse complement.
CTCCTCCTCCTCTCTCTCTCCCTCCCTCTCCCCCTCTGACTTATTTCTACCACTCATCTTACTCACCCATTTGTTGACTCACTGCTTGGTGTCCATATGTCAGATGCCCTTCATTTTCTAGGGGTTCCCATTTTAAACCTAGGTTTTCATATCTTTATCTTTAGAACACTGAATACCACCCATTTGGTGTTGCTATGAGCAAGGTACATGCATACATGCTCAAGGGTTCAGAAGTCATTTATATTATGATACTAAGCAAATCACTTAAGCTCTTTGTGCTTTATATTTATTTATTTTATTTTGAGACAGGGTCTATATGTAGCTCTGGGTAGCTTGGAACCTGTCATATAGACCAGGATGGCTCAGACTCACAGAGATCTACCTGCTTTTGCCTTCCTAGTTACTTCTGGGGTTAAAGGTGAGTATTGTTACACCCAGCTCACTTAACTTATCAGGCAGAAATTCAAGGGAAAATGCTTTCTCTTAGCTATAGTAAGAACACAAAATAAAAGATAATTTGAAAAGTTACGCTATCATCTTTACTTTTGTTTGAACTTTGAACTATCTGTCCCCAAAACCAACTCACCCATTAACCAGTCAGTCAGTTAATATAATAGCCAAACTAGTATTAACACTGAAGGAGATTTCAGAGGGCTATTGCTGCTTTCCAAAGGTGAGAAAATTGAGGTTCATAGACGAAGGAGCTTGAGTCATGTTTTCTAACTTGTTTATCACAACTTGACTATATAACATATATACATTTGGATCGTTTAGCCACGTGGGAGAAAGATGACTCGTGTTAACTGAATCACAAGTCCCTGAGGACTGCAGGAGGAGGCTGGGTCCCTGTCGAATCTTCCTCTCCATGCCTTGCCTCTGCCACCCTGGAACTGATGGCAGTGTCTTCGCAGATGAGACAGCCCTGTGATTAGCACCCCTGCTGCGTTGGAATGACTCTCAGGGGGACAAGAAGTAGATGTTGGAGCTTTTAAAGTCATTGTTTTTTTTACTAAGAAATAAGAGCTCAGACTTCCCTGATGGTGGGTAAACACACTGACCTGGCAGACTGCACACCAAATGTGGAGTCTAGAGCGAGGCTTGTTCACACCGAACTCCACTTCCTACAGGCCCTAGCAACTGGATTCAAGAATTATATCATCTAGTTTTAACTATGCCAGTCTTCACAAAATGCACAAGTGGCTTAAAAATACCCTTGTTAAACAACTGTAGGTTGAAACTAATGCTAATTGAACACGCCCAGGAGAACATCTACGGTGAAAATCTGGAGTGATGACACTTCCACGCCCACTCATGATCTGTGTCAGACACAATATGAGTCAGAAATCATGGGAGGTATAATCAGCCCTATCAGAAAGTCAGCCAAAACAATGCAACTTATCAAGCAGAACATTTGCAACAGAGATTTATATCCGTTTTCTTTAATAATGAATTTCAAAGTGTAACTTATACCTGAAGCACTAGCTAGATATTTTGAAGCCATCTTGATTAGCATGATATTTTAAAATGAACCTTTTTAAAAGGAAGACAATCTCTTCCTTTTAAAATCTCTAGGATTTCCTTTGGGAAGAGGTATTTGAAAAACAACAACAATTTTTCATACTTTTTTGAAAACCAAATTTATAGTAAGTTATATGAAGCTTTAAAAAATGTCCTAATATATGAGAACCACTTTATATTACTATAATCAACAGTCCGTAAAATGTTACAGATTCTTATGTTATGAGTCAGTATAGCTCAGACTTCTTTGGAATGTTTGTAATGGAAAGGATCCAGCAGGGAACCACTGATTTGTTCCCAAAGTTCATGACTATCCAGAAGGTTGTGTCCACCTCAGACATTAAGTGTGAAATAACATGGTTGAGTTTCTGTTGTCCGAAGTCACAATGTTTCAGTTGTTTTGGGGAGATTTTTCTATCAGAGTATACTTCTATAAACTTGTAACATTCCCTACTCATCGTCTTGAAGTAAAACCACTGATCTACATGTCGTGGTACCCAGAAACGATACTGGCAACTTTGCCCATTACTTAGGAAATATTGAAATGAGCACAAATGCAAAACTTTCAGAAGAAATAATAAGTCATGAACAAAAGATTATAATGAGTTTAAATTCTATCCATCATGCTAAGGAATACCCCATTACATAAATCTGCAGTTAGGAAATCAGTGAAAAGTATAATAACTTAATAAAAGAATTCATTAGTTTAAATTTTCTGTCTCACCATCTCCATGCTGCCTGTTGATAATGCAGTGTGGTTTTACTTGGTTTGTTTATGTAGGAAGCAAGGGTCATTCTAATTTTGATGTTACAAATAAATACCCAAATCGGAATCATGGTGTCTTGAATATGCAAATGCACTGATAAGTTGAGATTCAAGGTCAAAGGCTGTTTTCCTCCTACTCGACGCTATGCCTGAACACCTGTGCTTACCTCATATCCCATCCTCCCTTTCCAAAATTAGAGAGTTGTTTCATGCTGCATACTTCACGCTATATAATTTGAGTTCTTTGCATAGAATTTGCCAACTTAGAATAAGTTTTTTAAAAAATCATATATCATTTAGTAAAACTTTTCTTACACTTTCTACTCAAGGTTACACTGGGAACACTTTGTTGTACTGAAGTACTGACACAAAGGTTCTGATGACATACATATATCCCCAAATCAATGCCACTTCAAAGATGATATGCATTTTTCACACTAATAAATAATATCATAAATCTTGCCATATTAGATTACAGATCTCCAACCGAAAAAAACCTTGCATGCTATAGGACTTACTTATTTTGTATGTTCATTTGCTCCCTAACAGCCCTCATTCTTGGCAATTTACCTCAGCTGTCAGCAACCAATTTGTTCAGATTATTGCTCTGCATGAAAGTTTAACAGTCACAGGGATTTATTAGCTGAACACTATAGAGGTGGATGTCTGTCTTGCCTGCCAAAATGCAGGTAATCAGAAAGTTAAATAATGACCTATAGATTAACATTAATTCACCTTCACTTGATATCTGTCATTCAACAACAGGTAAGATTTGTTGTTCAAACTTGCATTATGATGAACATCATCTAAATTGGTTTACTGACTACTTACTATTTTACTGAGGAGTAAAAGGCTTTCAGAAGACATGCTGAATACAAACTGTGGTAAGGTGAAGGGGAAATTTAGAGTCAGAGGACTTGGGTGTGTACCCTAGGTCAGTCACTCCATGAGCATAATCACTGAGCAGCCTCTTAACAAATCTTGGCTTTGTTCTTCATATAAGCAGAACTAGCATGATACTCATGTTCCTTCTATAGCCTCATGTTGAGCTATGTGTAACGATGGCTTACAAGTGCAAAAACAGTCATCATTGTCAGTGCTAACCTCCGTTCTTTCTTAATGTGCTTTTATGAAAACTAAAACAACAAATTGTTGTAACCTCCCATACATCATCATGATGAAATTGTGAACACAATGGGAAAAGAAGCCACAGAGTTAGATACTGTATGCTAGCCAACAACTAGTTTATACTTGATGTCAAGGAGAATGGGTTATACTAGGAGAGATCTCAGTAGAATCTGTAAATGCTAACTTTCAAGGTTTTATTCAACCACAGTACTGAAAAGAAAATTCTCTTCTCACATAATAATCAAAACACTAAATGTACAAAACAAAGAAAGAATATTAAAAGCTTTAAGGGAAAAAGGCCAAGTCCCATAGAGGGGCAGACCTATCAGTATTCCACCTGACTTCTCACTATAAACTCCAAAAGGGCTTGAGCAGATATCTTTTTTTTTTTTTGAAGAGACATCATTGGTTGTTTTATTTGAAGTAATCATAACATAAATATTATAGAAGCCCCATCATTACAAAAAGCATGCAATAGTTTTTCCCCCTTAGTTTGCACTACAAAGCACAATTTCAGCAAGCCAAAAATAAACATCTAGCCAGGCATATCTTGTAAATATGAGCACATACCTAGTTGGCAGAAAATGAAGTTACACAGTTATTCAAGGTGAGATACAAATTGACCACTTGTGAATATAAGTTCATTCATCAAATAGCACCCCTCTGTCATAACACTTTTTAATTGCTGGCAGAGACATGCTTATTGTACCAAAAACAAAAACAAAAAAACTCTGCTCCTGATATGTACCTATCAATTCCTGATACCATCTTTCCAAGAACCATTTTTTAAAAAATCTCTATTGATCAAACACTTCTCCATTTTTCAGTCTCTGTTGATCAAGCACACCTTCCTCAGAACAGTTATGCAAGCAGGACCCATTGCTCTCCACAGCTGCCACAGGCCTACTCACTGTGCCTGCAGCTGTTTCTCTGGGGATATGATTACATGTCCCCAAATACCCATGTTTAATAGTCACATATGGAGTATCTGTAGAGAAAGAGAGAGAAGAGGAAGGTTTTACCCCTGAAAAGATTAGTGAAAACCTCAGCAACAACAAGAACACAGAATCATTCCCAGAGCTTTCAGCCTCGGTGATGCTAGCTCTGCCAATGACTAAGGAAGTGAAACTCCTGACATGAATATAAAGAGCACAGAGAAAGCAAGGAGAGCTTGTAGCACACTCAATCTGGATAGTAACCATACAGGCCACCAATATTACATTTCAAATAGTTTTCTCTCATGGAAATTTTACCAAACCTCTTAATTAACTGACTTTTTTTCTGAGTTCTGAGTACTTCTTTGGGCAGATATCTTATAGACACAAGAGACCACAGATATCAGCCCCGACTACTATACCATGGAAGACTTTTAATCATCATAGAAAACAAGATATTTCGTGCCAAAAACAAATTGAAACAATACCTATTCACAAACCTGGCCCTACAGAAGATGGTAGAGGGAAAACTCCAACAGCAGGAGGCTAATCACACCCAGGAAAATACAGAAATAAATAATCCTACAACAGCAAAACCAAAAGAGGGAAGGCGCACACACCACACACACACACACTCACACACACACACACTCACACACACACACTCTTCCACCACCAACATCCAAATAACAGGAAATAACAACAACTGTTCTTTAATATCTCTCAACATCAATGGCTTCAACTCCCCAATAAAACTAAAACACAGGTTAACAGAATGGGAGAGTAAACAGGACCCATCATTCTGTTGCATACAAGAAACAAACCTCAGCAACAACGATAGACATTACCACAGAACAAAGGAATGGAAAAAGGTTTTTCAAGCACACGGACACAAGAAGCAAGCTGAAGTAGCTATTGTAATTTCTAATAAAATAGACTTTCAACGAAAATTAATTAAAAGAGATGGGGAAGTTCACTTCATACTCATCAAAGGAAAAATCAACCAAGATGATGTCTCAATTCTGAACACTTATGCCCTAAGTACAAGGGCACCCTTGTACTTGTAAACATTAAAGCTTAAATCACACATCGAACTCCACCTCAACAGTACGAGAGTTTGTCTTTCTCACCAACGGACAGATCATTGAGATGGAAACTAAACAGAAATAATGAAACAAATCAACATTATGAGTCAACTGGACAGACATCTACAGAACATTCCATCCAAACACAAAAGTGTATACCTTCTTCTCAGCACTTCATGGAACCTTCTCCAAATTTGACCACATATTCAGACACAAAACAAATCTCAACAAATAGAAGAAAATTGAAATAACACTTTGTTTTATATTAGACCACCATGGATTAAAAGTAGACTTCAACAACAATAGAAACAACAGAATGCTTACAACATCATGGAAACTGAACAACTTTCTGCTTAATAACTAAGGGATCAGGAAGGAAATAAAGAAAGAAATTAAAGACTTTCTAGAATTGAATGAAAATAAAAGCACAATATACCCAAACTTATGAGACACAATGAAAGCAGTGCTAAGAGGAAAGTTCATAGTGCTAAGTGCCTTCATAAAGAAAGTGAAGAGAGCTCTTACTACCTACTTAACAGCTCACCTGGAAGCTCTAGAGAAAAGGAAGCAAACACACCCAAGAGTATGACAGTAGGAAATAATCAAACCCAGGGCTGAAATCAATAACCTAGAAACAAAGAGACAAGTACAAAGAATCAACAAAACTTAGAACTGGTTCTTTGAGAAAAATCAAGAAGACAGATAAACCCTTAGCCAAACTAACTAAAAGACACAGAGAGAATATCCAAATTAATAAAATCAGAAATGAAAAGGGGCATATAACAACAGACACTGAGGAAATCCAAAAATCATTAGATTGTACTTCAAAAACCTATATACCACAAAACTGGAAAATATAAAGGAAATGAATGATGTTAGATACCACTTACCAAAGTTAAATCAAGATCAAGTTAACAATTTAGAGACCTATAACCTCCACGGAAATAGAAGCATTCATTAAAAAGCCTCCTAATGAACAAGAGCCCTGAGCAAGATGGTTCTAGAACAGAATTCTACCAAACTCTCAAAGAAGAAATAATACCAGTACTCCTCAAACTATTCCACAAAATAGAAACAGAAGGAACATTGGCAAACATATTTTATGAGGTCAGAAATAAACCCATACTCCTATGGACCCTTGATTTTTGACAAAGAAGACAAAACCATACAATGGAAAAAATAAAGCATCTTCAACAAATGGTGCTGGTCTAACTGGATGTCTGCATATAGAAAATGCAAATAGACTCATATTTATCACCCTGCACATAACGCAAGTCCAAGTGGATCAAAGACCTTGACATAAAATCAGATACTCTAAATCTATTAGAAGACAAAGTGGGGTAAAGTCTGGAACTCATTGGCATAGGAGACAACTTTCTGAACAGAACACCAACAGCACAGGCTCTGAGATCAACAATTAATAAATGGGACCTCATGAAACTGTAAGTCAAAGAACATTGACTTAGAATTGACATTGTCAATAGAATAAGATGGCAGCCTAGAGATTGGGAAAAGAGCTTCACCAACCCTACGTCTGATAGAGGGCTGATATCCAAAATATGGAAAGAACTTAAGAAATTAAACACTAACAAATCAAATAATCCAGTTAAAAATGGGGTACAAAGCTAAACTGAGAATTTATAGAAGAGTCTTGAATGCTGAAAGGCACTTAAAGAAATGCTCATTAGTCATCACAGAAATGCAAATCAAAATGACTCTGAGATTCTATCTCACACAGGTCAGAATGGCTAAGATCAAAAACTGCTAGAGAGGATGTGGAGAAAGGGGAACCCTTCTCCATTGCTGGTGGGAACGTAAACTTGTACAACCATGTTGGAAATCAATCTGGTGCTCTCTCAGAAAACTGGAAATAGTTCTCCCTCAAAACCCACCTATACTACTCCTGGGCATATACCCAAAAGATGCTCCACTGTACAAGGACATTTGTTGCTACATTTGTGCCACTTCTGCTGAATCCTGCTGCTGCTGTTGCTGGACCTTGTTGCTGTTTTTGCTACTGAGGGATTGCTGGTTTGCTGTTTGATTGGTGGATGAAAAGTGATGATGATGAAGAGTGGAATCATCCCAAGGAACTACTTCTAAAACTGTCCACATCCTTCGTCCCTATTAACCACTTTTCTCTCCTATCTGGTGTAATGGTGCTAGAAGGGGTTGGGGAGGATGGGAAGAAAGATACATTAGGAACCCCAAATAAAGGAGATTTAAAAATGGCAAAGCCTACTGGTATTCATGAAAGCAGGTGGTTGCCAACCTGAAGTTACAGTGATAGAGCTGATGAGGGGCTCCCGCAGGTCTATGTGTTGAAGGCTCCTCTTACAGCTCGATGCTGGAAGAATATGTATTTTTTTAAAGAGGTGAGTCTCATGGGAGATCTTCGTTTCATCCAGCTATAGCCTTGATGAAAGACCAGACTGCTGCTGTGTTTGATGAATGTGAGAAGATAGAAAGAAGGAAAAGGTGACTCTGATATTTTTCGTGTTAGGAAAGAACAGAGGAGAACTCTGAAAGAACAGACTTGGGTGATGGGAGCTGATGGCTAACTTCAGAGTGTCATAAAATGGGCTGCAATATTTTGCAATATCCAAAGTTGGAAATTCTCCCCAAGGGGAGAAGTGCACAAATGATACTTGTCATTATGAAATAAAAACAGAAAAGGGAAAAGAAGAATTTCATGTAGACAGCAGCCAGAGCAGAAGCCAGTGGGTTTTAGAGTGCAGCCCTCTTCCTTCTAGAAAGTTGGACTATAAAGTATTGAGTGAGCGGTTACACTTTTGTTATCTGATAACCAAAGAAACTGTTGCTGTAAACTATGAAAAAGAAGTGACTGTTCACAGAGCAGCTGGATTCTAACTCCCCGAATGAGATCACAGGGTAAGGAGAGATGACATCAAATCCACAGCCACAGTCAAGCGATTCTGAGGCTGCAGGTACACATTGCCTTAAGCTAGGGGGAGACACTGCAGACTACCGAGTGGACCCCAGAAAACTCTGAGGGCAGTGTTTTTCCTGAGGAGCATAGTGAAACACAGATCTCTGCTTTCAAAGGACTGAATTACAATGCAGTTCCTAGACCACCGTTGTGTTCCCAACTTTATTTACAAGTAAGGTATGAATGGTCAGCTGAAATTTAGCTCATCTCCTATTTTACAAGCATATGGTGACAGCTACTGCTTAAATAGGTGTGTCAGAACCATCTAAATCAAATCGAAGAGCCAAGTATCATAGGTCGGATTCCTGTTTTCACTTTTATTCGAAAGTTCCCTTTACTCTGGGAATGATAAATTCTGTTCGGATTGTAAGTTCAGTGACTTGGAATGCCTGTGAACAACAGCGAAGAAAGATTCTTTGAAGTAACAAGCCCATCTGCACACCCTGCTTTTTTCCACTCTGGCAAGTTTCCACACACTTTGCTACAATGCACATATGTAACTGTCAAAAAAATATAAACATAGGCTTTGTAACAGAACACAATTCCTATCATTCAAGTAGTCGACCCAAGGAACCTTGACTTTGTAGAGAAATGTCATGCAAGCCTCAGAATGCATTTTGCTGTGTTATCAGATTAACATGGCTCTGCCTCAGCTGTGTTCTTCCTTTTCTAAAGTTCTGGAACTCTTTACAGGTTTACGAACTCCTAAGAGATTACAAGGATTCTTGTGGGGAGTTGTAGGAAATAATGCATTTTACGGTCACAATGTGCCTTGTGAAAACAGACATTACTGCAGGTCATTTTCCAGCCTTGAATGTGTTCTTTGTCCCTATAAGTGTCCCATATCAGATGAAATTCCTCTTTTCCAACTCCCATAACTTTTGTGTGCAGTAATTCTGACATCTGGAGAAAATCTCTGAGTATCTAATTGGAATAGCCTGTCCATCAACTAGGCAAAGCTGCCACCTACTGGCCATTCTTTGAATCTATGTTTTTGAGTTTTAAGCTGTGCTGTAACGGGAAGTTTCCTTCTTTCAAAATGGTAAACATTGTTGACAACAACCAAATCTACAGAAAATATTCTTTCAACACAAACTTGCCATATCTAAGGTCTTACAAACCTTCCAATAAAATCATCCCTTTTCCCAGCATCTTTGTCCCAGGCAGTGATGTCTATGATCCCTCCTCTTTCTTCATAGAGATGGAAATCAAATTGCTCCCTCCACTGAGGATTCAAAGTTTTCGGCATAATCTGGAAAGCCAAAAGTTATTGTTTTATCAATAGTAGGATTTAAGAAGCAGCTTGAGACACTATGTAGAAAATCTTAAAGGCAATAGTTTGTTCAACCAAAGGGGCGTATGTGTATAATGCCAGTCAGCGAACTTGTAGCATCTTTGTTGATGAGTAGACTTTTATGGTCATGTCCAGAGAAATCAGGAGTAAGCCCCGACTATCTTCTAGAGCCTATGCAAAGTATGAAATACAAAGACAAGATAGCCTGTCCATGAAATAACTCATTTATTCAGTCACAGTTTCTGACTGAAGAACATTAATCAGTTATCTTGTAATAAAGAAAGATGAAAATTCCCAGAGTTCCTGTTTCCCTCTTGCTCTCTTGTGTTTAAAGTGCACGAGAAACAGAGAGTGAGCTAAGTGGGGGCCTCGGGTGGGTTAGCACGCTTTGCCTTCACTACTCAGCACTGCTGAAGTGCTTCCCCTTCACACACGGGGAAACGTGTGTGCTCCTTGTGTTGCATAAGCAACATGATGTCTAGACTGCAATTTTGTGATTTCAAGTATTCAGAGATGAAACCCCGTGAATCAACAAACAAAGTAACCAATATTAAAGTGCTAGAACATTCCTTTTAGCATTTGGTTAGGCCATACTCACATTTGTTTCTTTTGGCATTCTCTCTCTCTCTCTCTTTTTTGCAGGTCATATGTAGTGGCCTTTTCTCTTTTTTTTTTATGTATGACAGACAGATCCTTAGAGGTGAAGAGTTTGAAAGCAATGATGTATGTGATATGCAAAGGTAATGCAAATGAACCACAACTTTAAAGTTCATAATCTGAAATTAATCTGCAATTCATCATGGACAGAAAGATCAAATAGAGACACATGTCCATAGTAGGGTTCATATTTCATATCTAAAGAGCAGAACTATAAAACATGCAAATTGTGTTAACTGAGAAGAGACAGAAGTGGTCATAGATGCCTATTTTAGAAAAAGTAGCTGTTTTAAATTCTTAAGCTCTTGGTGAAAAATATAGATGAAACTAGATAGAAAATTCAAATGTCCTCTTCAGCTTAGATGAACTCCTATGGCATTTTGGAATGTAGTCCATCTTTTTTTAATCTGCTCATCAACAGACTGACTTCTCAGTGTTTGATATTAGGATTGTCTATCCCATAAAACTTTCTTCCAGCTAAAAGCAATGTCCGAATCTTCCACGTGGGCCTCTGCAAGGGTGCAGCCAGGCTGGCAGCAATACCCACTTTCTGTCACTGAGTCAGGCTGTCGCATTTTTAATTACCTTCAGTGTGGATGAAGACCTGCTGCAGGACAGGGGGACTCGACAGGGCGAACAACTTTCACAGAAATGGGACGTGACCTTTTTGTAACATAGAGTGGATGGGAGCCCACATCCCAAGTGATCTGTGGCTGCTAGCTGTAAACACTGAAAGCCGCTGTAACTGGGCATAACAAGATGTAACTGTGGACAGCAAGTCTCTGGCATTATCATTATCGCATAAATAACATGCTACTACTACTGCATAACATATCTAATAAGAATAAAATTGTTACTCTACAAATATTACCACTGCCACTGATCTTCTTCCCTCTGCTTTTAGCATTTACTGGGTACTTACAATCACAGCGGTATTCTAAGCCTTGTATGTGTCTAACGTGCATTAATTTAATCTCTTCCATAACTTGCTTAGGCAGGCATTTTCTAGTTCTATTTCTGCAATAAGAAAAATTGACACACAGAAAGACCAAGTAAGCTGTGCTACTGCACATGACTCAAAGCAACCGCAGGGGTTTGAGTCTTTGTCCTAAACACATTTTAAATGCTCTGGATGTGGCATGGATATTCCAATCATGAACAGATCATAGGAGAGGGTCAAATTGGAAAGACCAAAATGGTTGGCAGGAGTGGGAGGGAAGAAAGAAGAGAAGTGAATTGTAATTGTAATACATTTTATACAAATATGATGCAAAATTTAAAAGTTATTATTCAATTAAATAAAATGAAAAAAAAATTTAAAAACTTCTTTGGTCTCTATTGGTTAAAGCCAGATTGGACAAAATGATTCAGAGTAATTTGAAAGACTTTCACTGCAGGCAAAATAATGCATGGATCAGTGCTGGCAACAGCCACCAGCCAATGCCCTCAGTACTGTCTATGCAGGGGTGTGCTATGCTCTTCTGGGATATTGCTTTTTTTTTTTTCTCTTAAATCTCAAAAATGTGCTGAGAGCTGGTTCCTGTGTGGCCAATGAAGACATGGAGGCTGAACAGCAGAGTGGCTCACTCAAAGCTGGTGCACAGATTGCCAGCTTTGCTTCTGGATATGATATCCCAAAGTTACTATTTCAAAAGGCATCCAGCGTTCCCATCTCCAAAAGCCTGGGTACCAACCGGTCAGAGCCTTCCCAACAGTGATGGGAGCACAAATGGATGGAGACCTACCTTGCTCTTGTACTTTTGATGGCCGAGCCGGAACTTCACATAGGGATCACTCAACCCATTGGAATCCATTGCTTTGAGGTCTCGGCCCTCAATCAAGGTGATGCTGACGATTCCTCTCCACAGATGTGATTTCCTGTGCTGGTCTGATAGACGTAAACTTTGGGTCTGAAACTTTGGCAAAGAAAAAGTAAGTTAGCTCCTCATGTTTTAAACTGAAAGCTCTCAGTGGCCTTGTTCTTTTTCCTGGTATAATTTTTCAAGGAACAAAAGTTAGTCAACTATTGTTGTTAAAAGAAAAACAATAATTTATGGGGTATTATGCATTAACCACAAAATTATTAACATGATTTGGAATTATCATCTTGTGATGTATTTATGTTAGAAAAGTGCTCAAGCACTACAGATTCTAGTCTCCTCAAATTAAGAGATAGAGCTATGCCTGTGTTGAATGTGTCCAAAGTCAATGAGACCACAGCCATACTGTTCTATTTAATTTTTAATGTTTTAACTTGTAGGAGTTATTTTTCTATATTAAAATGGATTTTGCAAATGACTTTTAGCTGAAAGGTTAGTTGTAAATTAGAGAATTTTAGAATTGTCTTATTATCTTAAGGGATAAGTGATTTTCTAGAGAATGATTTTTTTAAATTTTATTTTACGTGCATTAGTGTGAAGGTGTCAGATCCCTTGGAATTTGTGTTACAGACAATTGTGAGCTGCCATGTGGATGCTGGGAATTAAACCCAGATCCTTTGGAAGAGCTGACAGTGTGCTCTTAACCACCAAGCCATCTTTCCAGCCTCCTAGAGAATGATTTAAGGAACCACAGAACACAAAACTAAACAATGTCTTCACCTGAAACATTGCCTTTGTCTTAAACTTGCGTCACAAATATTTACAATTATTTTTAAGTTAAAATGTGATTTACATTGGTATACTTCTGAATTTTTCCTCATTCTGGAATAGGAACACTCATTTTAGTAATTTCTAATATGCTCAAATCTAAGTCACAATATTCAGGCCAGTGAAAAAATAAAAAAATTTTAAACTAGCCAATTTACTAAAACATCCACATGGTTTAAGAAAAACTGAATGGCACTTAAAGCAATCTATAGAAAGAGCCTAACAGTGAGCCTGTTTTGTTAGATTCAGTATCAAGAGGTGCTAGAGAATTACCATTTCTGTTGTTAAGTGTTTTCCCCAGTTACAGTCGTTTCAAGAAGAAATTCAGTTCTCACATGTCAATTATAGGCTAGCTGTATTTGATGCTGAATCCCTTCTACCTCAGCTTCCTGAACTTACAGCCTGCCTTGTCCACTTCTCCTCCCATTTTTACCCCAGAGCTTTTTCTATACCATGGTAACGCCATGGCCAGTTTTACATGCAATCATCAGAAGTCAGGTATTCCAAGGTGCTTTTATCAGGAAAATAAAAAGTAAGTTCATCAAAAGACCACAGTTCTGGTGGTGGCACTAATTCAAAGGAAATCTTCATAAACAACGCTGTATACTTGTTCAGCTGCAAATTTGGGGCCATGATGCTATCTCTGTCTCATTAACATCAACGCACACACCTCACTTGTGAGCCTTAAGAACAGTATTAAATGGGTCCTGAAGGACAAGCGAAGTCTCGAAAAGTGCATGCAAGCGCCACAAAATGCTGCCTATGTCACAGGGATTCTTGCCTCCATCTGTTCCACAGTTGGGTTTCTACATTGAATTTTTTTTTTAATGCATAACTATTAGAGTAAATATTTTATTAATATTTTTAAAGTATAAAGCACAACAATTCTCAAAATGTTAAATAAATTATTTTTCCATGGTTCCTGTAGTTTGAAAGTGCAAATTTCCAACCTCATATGCAATATTTAATATTCTTTTAGTAGTTTTTTCCATTGCAGACTGTCAGTGTCCAAAACTGGAGATGTGCACAGCATGGCTTTTATTATCTTACAGTACAGAAAAAAATAATAGAATTCTATGTATTTCTATTTGAATAATACTGCACATTTATAAATTGCTCAGTAGTGTCACAAAATCCTTAATAAAAATATCAGTCACCTTCATTTCCCCTCATGATCTAGTTCTTTTTTTTTTTATCAGTTACATTTTATTAACTCTGTATCCCAGCCATGTCCCGATCCCTCATTCCCTCCCAGTCCCTCCCTCCCTCCCTCCCTCATCTCCACCGTGCCCCTTTCCAAGTCCACTGATAGGGGGGACCTCCTCCCCATTCATCTGATCCTGTTTTATCAGGTATCTTCAGGACTGGCTGCAAAGCCCTCCTCTGTGGCCTAACAGGACTGCTCCTCCCTTCGGGGGTGGGGAGACCAAAGAGCCAGTCATTGAGTTCCTGTTAGAAATAGTCCCTGTTCCCCTCACTTTGGGAAACCAATTGGTTACTGAGCTACCACAGGCTACATCTGAGTGGAGGTTCTAGGTTATATCCATCCATGGTCCTTGGTTGAATGTCAGTCTCAGAAAAGACCCTGTGCCCAGATATATTTGGTCCTTGTGGAGCTCCTATCCTTTCCCCATCAGACTAACTCCCCTTCTTTCTTATGATTCCCTGTACTCTGCCAAAGGTTTGGTCATGAGTCTTTGCTTTGAAAACACTGCTAGTTAGAGTCTTTCAGATGCGCTCAGTAGACTCCTGTCATACGTTCAATGCACATCCCATCCGTCTTTCTAAATGAGGATTGATCATCTTACCCCATGTCCGCTCAATTGATTATCTTTTTAGGTGTATAAATTTCATTATGTTTATCATATCTTATAGGTCTATATAAGTGAGTATATCCCATGTTTGTCTTTCTCCTTCTGGGATATTTCACTCAGAATGATCTTTTCTAGATCCCACCATTTGCCTGCAAATTTCATGATTTCCTCCTTTTTGATTGCTGAGTAGTATTCCATTGTATAAAAATACCACAATTTCTGTACCCATTCCACCGTTGATGGACATCTGGGTTGTTTCCAGGTTCTGGCTATTACAAATAGAGCTGCTATAAACATGGTTGAGCAATATACTTTGGGTATATACCTAGCAGTGGTATAGCTGGGTCTGGAGGAAGCACTATTCCTATTTGTCTTAGAAAGCGCCAGATAGCTTTCCAGAGTGGTTGTACCAGTTTACATTCCCACCAGCAGTGGAGGAGGGTTCCCCTTTCTCCACAACCTCTCCAGCATGTGTTATCGCTTGAGTTTTTCATCTTGGCCATTCTGATGGGTGTAAGGTGATATCTCAGGGTCGTTTTGATTTGCATTTCCCTGATGGCTAATGAGGATGAGCATTTCTTTAAGTGTTTTTCTGCCATTCGATATTCCTTTCCAGAGAATTCTCTGTTTAGCTCTGTTCCCCATTTTTTAAGTGGATTACTTGGTTTGCTGCTTTTCAGCTTCTTTAGTTCTTTGTATATACTGGATATTAGTCCTCTGTCAGATAAAGGGTTAGTGAAGATTCTTTCCCAATCTGTAGGCAGTCGTTTTGTTTTGATGACAGTATCCTTTGCTTTACAGAAACTTTTCAGTTTCATGAGGTCCCATTTATTGATTGTTGCTCCTAGAGCCTGTGCTGTTGGTGTTCTGTTCAGGAAGTTGTCTCCTGTGCCAATGAGTTCTAGGCTGTTCCCCACTTTTTTTTCCAATTGATTTAGGGTATCTGGTTTTATGTTAAGGTCCTTGATCCACTTTGACTTTAGTTTTGTGCAGGGTGATAAATATGGATCTATTTTCATTTTTTTGCATGTAGACATCCAGTTGGTCCAGCACCATTTGTTGAAGATGCTGTCTTTTTTCCATTGAATGGAATTGGCTTCTTTGTCGAATATCGAGTATTCATAGGTGTGTGGATTTATTTCTGGGTCTTCTATGCGGTTCCATTGATCCTCCTTTCTGTTTCTATGCCAGTACCATGCAGTTTTTATTACTGTTGCCCTGTAGTACAGCTTGAGATCAGGAATGGAGATACCTCCAGATGATCTGTTGTTGTACAGGATCGTTTTGGAGATTCTGGGTTTTTTGTTTCTCCATATGAAGCTGAGAATCTTTTTTTCAAGGTCTGTAAAGAATTGAGTTGGTATTTTGATGGGAATTGCATTGAATCTGTAGATTGCTTTTGGCAGTATGGCCATTTTCACAATGTTAATCCTACCAATCCATGAGCACGGGAGATCTTTCCATCTTCTGATATCTTCTTCGATTTCTTTCTTCAGAGACTTGAAGTTTTTCTCAAATAGGTCTTTCACTTGCTTGGTTAGGGTCACACCAAGGTACTTTATGTTATTAGTGGCTATTGTGAAGGGTGTTGTTTCCCTAATTTCTTTCTCAGCCTTTTTGTCTTTGATATATAGGAGGGCTTCTGATTTTTTTGAGTTGATTTTGTATCCTGCCACTTTGCTGAAGGTGTTTATCAGCTGAAGGAGTTCTCTGGTTGAATTTTTGGGGTCGCTCATGTATACTATCATATCATCTGCAAATAGTGACACTTTGACCTCTTCCTTTCCGATTTGTATCCCCTTGATCTCCTTTAGTTGTCTTATTGCTCTGGCTAGGACTTCAAGTACTATGTTGAAGAGATATGGGGACAATGGACAGCCTTGTCTTGTCCCTGATTTCAGTGGGATTGATTTAAGTTTCTCTCCATTGAGTTTGATGTTAGCTATAGGCTTGCTATATATTGCCTTTACTATGTTTAGGTATGTGCCTTGTATCCCTGATCTCTCCAAGACTTTAAACATGAATGGGTGTTGGACTTTGTCAAATGCTTTTTCGGCGTCTAAGGAGATGATCATGTGGTTTTTCTCCTTCAGTTTGTTTATGTAGTGGATTACATTGATGGATTTCCGTATGTTGAACCACCCTTGCATGCCTGGGATGAAGCCTACTTCTACATTGAATTTTATTGGAACAAAACATTACATTTCTCAAAATAATTGTTTAGAATTCATTGCACCAAACAAGGACTGAGGATTTTCATGTTTGTTTTAGGTTCTATTGGCATGTCAATTGATTATTTTTGGTAGTGGTGAGGCTTGAACCTGAGACCTCATGCATGTAGGCAAGAACTCTACCACTGAGCTATCCTATGGATAGATTCTGGTTGATTAAACAGCTGGTGTTGAGACTGCCCTAACAGCAGCACCTAGAGGCGTTCTACACTTTGGCTATGACAACTTTGCTGAGAAGTATGACTGGTAAAGGAGGAAAGCAAATGTTACAGCAAGTAAGAAGGGAATTTTGTTAGAACAGAACATGAGTTAGTAGCTGCCAATTCATATAAAGCCTCAGATTTTAGAAGTGTGCTTGTGTACATGGTAGCATTCCGCTTCAACTAACACGCAATGTAGAAAAGCAAAGCCTCAGCTCCTGTCTACTGATGTGTAATGTAGGCACAGGGTGTGAACTACTAAACACGGCAGACACTGTTCTGAAGCATGCTTTCTTCTACATACTCACTAGAAGCAGGTGGAGTTATGCTCACAGCCCAAAGGATATGGGGCACAATCTTGGTTGCACATTGCCACCAAGCAATGCTGAGATGGTTTCTTCCACAGTAGGAGACCCGAAACCTACGCATGTTATTCTCCTTCCTGTTTCTTTTTCCTTTTCCCACATGAGAAGATTAATGCATGAGGAGGGAAAAACATGGTGTCCATGGAGGATCTGCCAAATGCCATTATGATGCAGAAATGCTTAGCATTTCTACAAGGAGGCTATTTCCTAAGCAACACAGGAATCAGAGGAGGAGCAGGAACAAACTTTGCAAAAAATAGTTTAAAAACGTGGGAATTAACATGACCTCTTTAATGGGCTAACAAGAATAAAAAGGTTCTGAAAATAAATTGATCAGATATTTTTTATAGAAATATGCTGTTTTATTACAAATAGTCTCACAAAATAAAAATATCTCAAAAGGATAACAAGTTCCACCTGCAGAGCTGGGGGAAGACAAAGCAACGAGAAGTTTTTCTGCCTGAGACCAGTGGGAAGGTATAAACAGAACCAATCTAAAATGGCTGACATTACCCAAACCTGAGTAAAGGTCCCAGAAGACCCAGTCACCCCACTAGAAAGCTTTATTAGGGCATCCTCATAGCTCCTAAGCAGGTACTTGGCAGTTGAGGATTTTGTCTTCCAGTTGTCTAAGGGAGAGAAAACAAACAAACAAAACAAAACAAAACAACTGGAAGACAAAATCCTGATCAGAAAATTTTAAGGATTTTTTTTTCATCTTCAATTAACTGTTGTTCAAAATGGCATATTTCATGTAAGAAACTACATAATTCACCAGAGAGTTAACTGGGTAAGTTCATAATTTGAGTAAACAGCATAGTCATTAAACAGATACAGATTTAATTTTGGCTATGAAGTACAAAAAGTTAATATCAGTACAAGGTAGAGGAGGACAGTCGGTTATATAAGGTTAGACAGTCAATACTAGCAAAAAAATGGCACTGGGCACAGTTGGTTCTTCATAGCCATGGGGTTTCCTTCAATATATGTAATTAATGACTGGCTGGACATATTAAAAAAACACTTTCATACCGAACATGTATGGAACTTTTCTTGTCATTACTCTCTAAACAACGTAACTACAAAGCACTTATATTGTATTAGTTATTGTGTACAATCTAGGAAGATTTAAAGCATGGGCATGCGTACTTTCACCCTAAACACCGGTTGGATTTGAGGGAGTGATGCACATGCACAGGAGTGGTTGAAATGGTTTCCCTCCCAACCACCATCCACAATGAGATGACCATAATCACATCTTTCTAGAAATTTCTGTGTGGTTTGGCCTGTTGGCCCCCCTCTTGGATTCACCTTTCCTGTACTTGTTTTCAAAATGTTACGTGTGGTTCTGTGTAGATAAAGAACACTCTTCAGGGCGCAGGTAGGATGAACATGCACAAAACTACTCTCCACAAACCACAGCAGCCTCACTTTCCTTGAGTAGTCAGCCAGTCCTACCTGTTTCTAAAATCCAGGCTTTTGGGGAACTCACTAATGTGGTGGTGATGAGCAGAATTCCGCGGCTATAGGCATCCTGAAGCCTTATACTAACATTGATGTGCCAGGGTGCCTTTCACTTGTTCTATTTCAAAAATTTGCTGTTTCTATACAGCACATTTATAAATGCGTATTCCACAGAGCAGGGGCCTCAGTGCTGCCTGGAAGTTATCAGAAATTCAAGGTCCTTTCAGAGGGAGGTAGCCTCAGACGCTCTGAGAGTTGGGCTCAGCACTAGTTTAATCAGCTCACTAGGAGGTTCTGATGCCTCTTCATATATGAGAGACCCTATTGAATCATTTCATCATTCATATGCACACTGGCTTTCACATGTGTTCTCACATCTATTCTTTACGTAATCATAACTATTATCCCCTCTCTGGCATGGATATTGCTAATACTTTTAAAAGTCTTTAGTGGTGCCTTTAAATATACTGCTCAAGGAAATTACTTGTTCTGAATATTTGAACAATTTAGAGAGAAGTAGGTGCCCACTAAATAATTATGAAATGACTTGTTCTGAATATTTGAACAATTTAGAGAGAAGTAGGTGCCCACTATATAATTATTTTTCGTTACCTCCCTTTGTTAATATTTTTCGCATAAAATGTGTCTCAACAGTACACATTTGTTGAAGTCTATAGTCAACCAAAACTACCTGCCGGGCAGCTAACAGGAAGGAGGAAGGAGCGTGAGGTCGCACCTAGTGGTTTGCTATTTAAAGTGTAAATAGTATGCTTGTTAGAGCAGGAGAAAGCTTAGCAGAGAAAGAAAAGAGGAAGAAAAGTAAAAAGATGATGTAGCTCAGCCTGAAAGCCAACATTTATGACTATTGTTGAAGAAATAATCCTTTAGCTTTTAAGGCACTAGATATCAATTATTACCAGTAAAATTATTTAAACTCATGTGCCTGATCCTATCTGGATATAATTCATTTGGGAAGGGGGTAGTAGAATGGAGTCTTTATCACATGTATTGTGTGTGATTCTCCTACCTGCCAGTATTTGAGGGCCAGTCCCAATGTAAACATGCAATTTTAGAGCTAATATAGAATATCAACATGTCAGATAATACTATGAATTTCAAATTCTGAAATAATTAGTCAATAATATGTAGCTTTATTACAAATTTAAGACTAGTTGGCCTTTAAAGATAATGTTAATTTACTTTTTTATTTTTTATTTTTTAAATCAAGACTATGATTTCCTTTCATGTGTCTAAGATGTTTGAAAGTGGTTTTCAGTACAGGGCCTCAGCCTCAGAACACACACTTTCTTTAAGATCAGAGCAAGCCAGTGAAATGATCTGTGGAACTCACTTATGCATTTTGACAATTAGGACTCTGAAGCTAAGCTCTGCAGCCCAGGGAAGAGAGAGCAGGCTGCCACTCCTCCGGATGGGAATGAATGGGCAGCGCTCTAAAACTCTTGTTTTGAACAGCATGTAAAATTAATTTTAAAACGTATGTCGGTGATTGTCAGTACTCCTCAGAGGCTTTCTAGTAGCACAGTGCCAAGAGCACCACCGAGCTGTGGAGTGTCCACTGCTGCTTCGTCCTCAGCAGGCTGCTACTGCCTGGTAAGAATTAGAAGCCGATGGATCCTGCTGAATGGTTTTAGTGTTTTGTTAATAGTTGTATCAGAAAGAATTCCCTTGTTGTATACTTGAGCATCTTTTGGATATATGCGTAGGAGTGGTATAGCTGGATTTTGAGGAAGCGCTATTCGTGATTGTCTGATAAAGCACCAGATTGATTTCCAAAGTGGTTGTACAAGTTCACATTCCCACGGGCAGTGGAGGAGGGTTCCCCTTTCTCCACAACCTCTCCAGCATGTGTTGTCATTTGAGTTTTTGATCTTAGCCATTCTGATGGGTGTAAGGTGAAATCACAGGGTCGTTTTGATTTGCATCTCCTGATGACTAAGGATGTTGAACATTTCTTTAAGTGTTTGTCTGTCGTTCTATATTCCTCCATTGAGAATTCTCTGTCTAGTTCTGTTCCCCATTTTTAATTGGATTAACTGATTTGTTGCTGTTTAATTTCTTAGTTCTTTATATAATCCGGATATTAGCCCTCTGTCAGCTACAGAGTTGGTGAAGATCCTTTCCTAATCTGTAGGCTGTCATTTTGTTCTGCTGATAGTGTCCTTCCCTTTACAGAAGCTTTTAAGTTTCATGAGGTCCCCTGCAGGGTATCAAAGTAGATGCTGAGAATTATAGCCAAACTTTGGGCAGATGCAGGGAATCTTAGGAAAGAAGTGGGAAATAGTAAGACCTGGAGGGGACAGGAGCTCCACAAGGAGAGCAACAGAACCAAAAAATCTGGGCACAGGGGTCTCTTCTGAGACTGATACTCCAAACAAGGACCATTCATAGATATAGTCTAGAACCCCTGTACAGATGTAGCCCATGGCAGTTCAGTGTCCAAGTGGGTTCTATAGTAATGGGAACAGGGACTGTCTCTGACATGAACTGATTGGCCTGCTCTTTGATCACCTCCCCCTGAGGGGGAAGCAGCATTACCAGGCCACAGAGTAAGACAATGCAGCCATTCCTGATGAGACCTAATAGACTAGGATCAGAAGGAAGGGGAGGAAGACCTCCCCTATCAGTGGACTGGGGGAGGGACATGGGTGGAGAAGAGGGGAGAAAGTGGGATTGGGAGGGGAAGATGGAGGAAGCTATAGATGGGATACAAAGTGAATAAACTGTAATTAATAAAAATTGTAAGGAAACAAAAAAGAATTCCCACCCCCCAATCTGATGCCTTACCTTTTTTGGAAATATTTTTTCCCAAGACTGATTCAAGAAAAATAAGTTACATGGACAACAATGATCAATTGTGCTTTCACATCAGCAGTAAGTCTTATGAAAATTTAAAAAGAATATCTATTAATGGAGATTTGCTCCGTTTCTTTTTGTGCCTTTGACATCCACAAAAGCATCCAAAGAAAACAAACAGAGGTCACTTCCCTCCTGATGCTGTGGGTGGGCAGTGGGAGGCAGGTCAGAGAGGACTGGAGGGGGAGCTCCGGAGGAAGTCACCATTGGGAGGAGGTGGGTGATCAGGTTTCCACATCCACTAGAAAAGGGGTTCTCCAGTGAGGGGAAAAGAACCCAGGCCTTGGTTACTTCACCACAAGGGAGAACTGAATCAAGACAGTCTGAAGCCTGGGCTAGATCACACTGAAAAGCGAAAAGCGAGCTTAGAGAAACATCTATGGACGCTGGTGTTTCACACAGTTTGTCATGACAGGCGTCTCTTTGAAGGTAAAATAACAGAGCCCAAAGGCCAAATCTGCAGAGGTTGCCAAGACTGAGGTTTTAATTTGAAATTGCTTATTTACCTCCTTCTCTCTCTCTCTCTCTCTCTCCCTCTCCCCCTCTCTTTCCTCCCTTTAGAAAAGAAGCCTAAATAGTTTACGACACAAAAAGATTTATTGTTACAAGTTTTCAAATTGCTTAGACTTTCATGTAGATAGATATAACTTGGTTACTGAGAAAGGCTAATTAGAGGCTTAAAGGAAAGAAGTCAGCTGCCACTTACTCAAGATCATGTTATTCAGTAAAGCAGATAAAAGCTGTTTGTATATTGTCCTCTAAAGCCTATCAAAGGTATACTTTACCACACAGATTGCAGGCACAGCTATACTATCATTATACTTAATAAGAGTTACTAATTCCATTACTTAAAATACCAAATAGTAGCAGGATATATCCTCTTAGTCAATATCCAGATTAAAAAATAAAAGCAAAATCAATCTGTGTAGATTGAGGAAACAGTCCAGGCTGCTCTCTGATATGTACAAATGGCCATTGGCTTTTGTTACCCTGATTGTGTTACCTGTGTAAATCCTAATCCTTCCATATGAGACCCAGACCCTGCAAGACTGGAGAGAAAGGCATGGCTTATGGCTTAAAATGAGCCTTGCATAGAGCCAGCTCTTTTTGGTTATTTTCAGCAGTGAGGCGACACAGGCTTTTATTTAATCAAATGGTCCACAGGCCACAACAAAGAGAAGATAACGCCAGCCCAGGACAACTGCTTTGTGCTGTAAAAACTAGGCCGTGGGGCAATGATTAACTCAATCCCAGGCATGGGGGCATGCACTATCCTTGCATTTTCCTACAGAGTTTGCTCCAGTGAATTGCAGCTGGATGATCAGGTCCAACAAGCAGATTGTTCTGCAGTTGTCCTCCTTCTCGAAGCGTGATTGCTTGCAGAAGGCCCCTAGAGTTTTGTGCAGCCTGGTACAAAGTGTCTTTCTGGTAATAAAGTTCCAGATCCTTTGTTTGAAGATGATTCACAGCCACTGTATGCCTCAGAGAAAGTCCTGGCTTTTATCTTTAAATTTTCTCTTAGTTCTTCTTCATACAATACATGGTGCTAGGAAGTTAATTATGTTTAAGGGGTTTTAACTATATAGTATAAGTCTGTGGCCAAATAGGTCTCAAACCTTTATTGTGATGTTCTGTGTACATCCCAAAAGAAAATGGTCATATATATTTTAACCATATCTCAATATTAAAACATCTATGCATATTTACCAAAGATATAGGAAAGAAAACTAATAGCTCTTAATTTGATTTGTAAGACTTTTCTTTAATAACTTCAAATAAAATGTATAAATATTTCAAGAGTCTTACTTTAAGATGTAAAATAGAAATGATCTGTGACCTTTTCTGGGAGGACACAGGCTGTACACCTGAGTTGTCCATGATGTAAGTGCTGGAGCACATACCTCTTCTCTTACACACTTGACGCCTCTTCCCCTTTGCTGCAGTCTTTCACCTGACACATTACCTCTTAACCTGACCAGAAGGCACACCCTAGTGTCACTCTGCCTTGACATAGGGCACACATGGATGTCACTCTGTCCTGAGCATAAGGCACACCCTGATGATGTCACTCTGTGCTGACTATAAGGCACGCCCTGATCATGTCACAGACCATAGGAATGCCCTGATGATGTCACTCTGCCCTGACCAGAAGGCCTGCCTGCTACCACTCTGCACTGACCACAAGGTATGCCCTAATACCACTGTGAACTGTTCTGCTTTTTGTACTGCTCTTCTTCGCCTGTTATAAATCTGTCTTCCATTTTATGTTTGTCTTGGCTTATTCCTGTTTTAATCCTTAATCCACTACGGTGCTTTCAATTAAGTGGTTTCCTCAATGAACTCATCAGAATCTAGCTACCTGCTTGGTGGAGATTTCTGGAAAGAAACAGAAGCATGGTAAATATTTGAAAGAAATGTTCTATTACAGACATTTAGCTTCATTGGAAACTAAAGGTTTATAATAAAATTATGACTTAGAGTAACTGATTTGACTTACCATTATTTTTATTGTTTTCAAGAGAAACATGGTAACTGCCAAATATCCTGTGTAATGCCCTGTCCTAAGACACTGTGTTCCAATGAATTCTAAATATTGTGCTTCGAGGTAGTTAGAATTCCTCTGTGTCACTTTTGCTTTTTTTCCCATTATTTCAATTTCAAGAAAAGTAAGGTATAAGTAGTACCAATATCCCAGCTGAGAAAGCTCTCGTTGGGTTTTGGATTGACTCAACATAACTAATGTGTCACCTCTAGAACACGCGTGTTGGTCCTCAGAACACAAATGACAGAGTTTACTTCCTCACAGAACACATGTGTGTTCTCTTTCTTCCTTTTACTAGTGTCTTTTGAAAGTTTTTAAGTGTCTGTGTGTGTGTGTGTGTGTGCGTGTGTGTGCGTGTGCACGCGTGTGCACAGATGCAAGCATGGTGTGAGTGCAGTCCCTATGAAGGAGAGAAGAAGAGGGCTCTCTGTGTCTGCTAGAGCGTTACTAGGGCTTAGATGCTGTGGGATGTGGGTGCTGATATGCAAACATGGATTTTTTGCAAAAGGAGTCATACTGTTCTTCTCTTCAGCCTCTATTTTATTAATTTAAAAAATTATTATTTTTATCCTTTTCTTCTTCCATAACCTCTGATATGCTCCTCATGCTACCTCAAATTCATGGTCTCTTTTTCTTTAAATGTTGCTGTATGTGTGTGTAAATACTCCTAAATACATAAATACAAGCTTCTCAGTTTCTACAATGTTACTTGTGTGTATGTTTTCAATGCTATCCGTTAGTTATCGGACAACCATTTGGGGGCTCTTCCCTGGGGAAGACTATTTCTCCAGCTATCAGCATCCCTTAGTTGCCTGTTCTTTGTCTAGAGCTGAAGCCTCTTGAGCTTCCCCTGTCCACATTAGGTTGTTCATTGGTTCCATTCTTGTTCAGGTCATGTATAGGCAGCCATGTTAGTGAGACATCATGGGTATAGTTTCTGACATTTCTAGGAGAAACAGTCTCACAGAAAACTTTCCAATTCTCTGTCCCTTCTTCTGCAAAGACCCATAAGCCTTAGGTATTGGAGTTATGTGGGTAGATATCATTTTGGAAAGGGTCCAACAACTCTGCATTTTGATTGATTGTGGTTTTCTGTAATGATCTTCATCTTTTGCAAAGAGAAGGTTTTTGTTTATTTGTTTTGTTTTGTTAAGAGATGACTGTACGTGGCTGACTAGACTCTGAAGAAAGATGTATTTTTTTACTTTAAAGTTACCTTATGAGTGAATGAGTTTTACAACATTTTCATACTGCACACTCCATGTTATGGTTTTCTATGAGCTTTTAAGAATATTTTGCATATTTAAACATTTCCAAAGAAAACATTCTTTCATATATA
The DNA here is from genome assembly GCF_030254825.1 of Meriones unguiculatus. Classification (NCBI taxonomy): domain Eukaryota; kingdom Metazoa; phylum Chordata; class Mammalia; order Rodentia; family Muridae; genus Meriones; species Meriones unguiculatus. The sequence continues at coordinate 29,094,735 of NC_083353.1, read as the reverse complement.
TCTCTAAAATGTGATTTTTTTGATGCATATATGTGAGATATTTCTCATCCTAACTCGATTTGGTCACAGATTATCAGGTTTTGTAAATGGGACACCAAATAAGTGACTCTAGTAATTGAGAGACTGTGTTTACAAGGCCTTTTCTTGGTCAGCAACCCAATGCTGCTACTTGTTTTTTTTGTTTGTTTTTTCTATGCATTCACAAAGAGAAAAATGTTGTTCCTGGTCATATCTTCTGGGTTGTTCCAGGAAATGACATAACTTCCCTGGGCCTTCATTTCCTCATTGGTGAAATCAATGTCCCTTAAAGAGTTTGCCTGTTGTTCAATAATCTGTCCCTCACTCAGTGTTATGTGCTCAGAATAGATATCACCACTGTCTCCTGGGTGCCAAAAAGCTGTAATTTAAACCTACACATTTGTTGTTCTAAAATCAGATACTTGAAGAAACGGAGAATGGTGACTGAGGAATATTAAGAAAAGAACAAATAGAACACTGATAAGTGAAAGACTAATTTGGGAACAGCAAAGCAGGAGCATGTTGAAAGAGCCCCTTAGATGGGAACATGGAAAAGGCAGTAATTACAGAGTTGGTCCTAGCAGTGAATCTTGACTTTAAATTACTTGTCTGAATGTTTTTAGCACAGAGAACAAACTCAGCACAGAATGAGTGTCCCAAATTATGCTCTCAAATAAGCAAAAAGTCCTCTTCCATTTACGGATTCAAAAAGAGGTTAGCCTCTATAATCACGGACAATACATGAACGCACAAGACGTACAATGATTATTTCAGCAAACGTACAGAGTAACTTAGTCAAGGCGCCTTCTGTAAAGACGGTAGAAAGGAAGCAGCATACTATAATCATTCAAACAAGCTCACAACAACAAAAGTCTGCAATAAAAAGATGTGTGTGTTGGAGCAGGCAGGGATAAGTTGATGTGGCTTATGGTGGTTTACTGGTCAGCACTGGGCTTAATGTGGAACTCAGTATCTGTTGAAGAGATGCTACCACAAATCTTAAAATTCTAAAGGGAAAAATATAGTTTGAAAGCAAGAAAGGAAAATCGCAAAGAGTTAAGACTAATAATTTCACTGCAATGTCACTGCTACAAAATCATGGGCTAAATGGCTGTTTTACCTTTTTTAATTTGCTTGAACAAAATGTAGACATAGAGATATATGCACAGATAGAATGTCATGTGAAGCCTGGAATAATGATACAAAACAAAACACAATAAAAAATTACAGAGAGCTAGGAGAGAACAGTGCCCAAAGAAGTGTGGCCCTACTCACGCAGGGAGTTGGATTTTTGCCTCCAGATCAGTGAGATGATACATTGTGCCGTGTGAGTGAAACAGTGTATAAGCTAAACTGGGCTTAGTGCCAAGAATCTTGGAGAGTTAATATGAAGGATGAGAACGGAATTTTGTTTTGTGATTTTTAAAAAATGACCCACTTAAGTGGCAGCAGAGAAGAAATAAGCAATAAGCAATACATGCAGACCTGGAGACAGGAGAGGACAGACAGTGGATGTCAGTTGTTTTAGAAGAAGGGGAAAATGAAACTCAGGGGTTTGGGAAATGACAGTATAGGGAGACGAGAAACCTCACTGAGGTAAGAAGAGACAGCCCTGACTGAATGGCACAAAGACGTCCTTAGGCGAGTTAGGCGAGGAGAAGAGTTTCATGTTGATGCTTTAGGGACAGTGTTTTTGTTTTTTTCCTTTTCTTTCTATTTTTTTTTTTCAAGACAGGGTTTCTCTGTGTAGCCTTGGCTATCCTGAACTCGCTTTGTAGACCAGGCTGGTCTCAGACTCAGAGAGATCTGCCTGCCTCTGCCTCCTGGGTGCTGGGAATACAGGTGAGTGCCACTATACCCAGCTCAGGGAGAGTCTTAAAGGTACAGTAGCAGAGGGTCCTGGTAATAACCTAGTATATGAGTGTTGTGCATAATGCGCCACATAAGAGATCCAAGCGGAAGTCACCAAAGACCAAGTTAAATTCTAATGATGTTTAAAACAAATTCCATGTAAATTTTATATTATTTTCACTTAAATCAAAAGCAGAGTTAATGTTAACTAACTCATAATTTTCAAAGAAAGAACAGTGGATAATTGCTGTAGATCTGCTGGATGTGTTGTTTGTAATCTTTACAATAAAAGCAATAGCAATGACCATTTCCGGTATACCTCCGAGATGTGCTAATGGTCGCTTTAATAAAAGCAAACTTTTTGTGAACCGAAGGACAAAGAGCCTCCCTATACTTCCCTCATTAATTTATTCTTCCCTTAGGGAACCGTCTATTCCTGGGAGGTCTCTGTAACCACAGTGCTTAAACCCTAAATAAACTTGTTTATGCAAAGAACAGCGTAAAGACTTGCCTTCAAAGGCATAAAAGTATCAGTATTTTTAAAGGGAGGACACAAAAGATTTGTTCAGATGGCTTAGAATTATATCAGTAAAGAAAGAAAATGAATACACTTATCTGTGAGCCAGCTTTAAGAACCAATGTTCTTAATTTACATTAAATTTTCAAAATAACTATCCAGAACAAAAACTCACAAATATTAATATTAAAGTTTTCAACATTACCCTCCAAAAGAAAGACTGCACAGAGAAGTAAGATCCAAACACTTCATTTTCTGAGAGTTCCTAAAAACAAACAAATATTTAGCTAAATTTTGAATTGATTTTAAAAGTACTTAATTACTATAAAATTAAAACAAAACAAAATCAAAGCAAACCCAAAGGGAAAAGTCATACCTCCAGACATTTGAAATATTTGGAAAATCTAGTTCCTTTTCTTGAATCAATGACTTTCTTTTTTTTGTCTTTCCTAAATCAATCAATGAGAACAAAGTGGGAAGATGTTTTTCTATACTTTTAGAGTTCACATACCAATTTGTTCTTAACTGCTCATTAATAGCTGAGTCTGATATTTCATGACAGAAAATATAAGTACTTCAGCACATTGTAATATTTCAAAGGAAGTAAACAGCATCGCTTCTTTTAGTAAAAGAATTGTGCTAATCATAGATTATGAGATTGTTTTAAGATACAGAAGCAGAATTCTTACTAAAAGATGTACCTAATTAAATTATGTACAAAATTTCTTAGTATGATACAATGTAGAGAATGCAAATGATTACATTAACTTGAGCACTAAGCTACATCCTCAGCACTAATTACTTTTTAAACAAGTTTAAATTACTTTTTTGTTGGACTATACAGTTTTCTTCTTTCCCTGAGTATCAGTTACAATGAAGTCATGGGGTTTTAGCTATAATTTGAACTGTTTTTGAGAGTACTTAATTACTATCAAAACTAAAACAAAAGCAAAGCATAATGGAAAGGTAAAAATCATATATCAAGACATTGTAGATTGTTAGAAACTAGAGTTTCTTTTCTTGAATATATGACTTGCTTTGCCTTCTTCATTCCCTACAGCAACGAGGGAGGATATGCTTAGTCATGAAGTCAGTGTGCATGTGTGTGTGTGCGTATGTGTGTTAAGTCAGGAGTCAGCATTTTCCTGTTACCTTGTGGAATCTGGGAGTTGATTTACAGGTCACAGGTCCTGTGAGAAAGCGCCTTTACCCACTGAACTATCTTTCTGGCTCATTAATTTATTCTTTAACTTGAAGAATCTTCTGGATTTTAGAGAACTTGCATGTTTTCTTTTTAATCATTATTTCTCTTCACTTTGATTTATAAATATTTAAGAAATTGATCAGCATACTTAGTAGCATGTGAGATGAATTTAAATATCACATTTGAATAATTAAGTCTGGGAGCCTAATGGTATAAGTGGTCTCACAGTACATAAGTTGAGGCAGTATCAAAAGTTATATATTTAAGTGAATTTCAATCTTAAGGCATGTGTTAGCTAAGTGGAAAAAGTTTTACCTATAAATCCAGCATCAAGCAAATATTTAAAAGCAGTATTAACTCATTTAAAGTTTGGATAGAGTCATGTGACTGACCATGACGCTGTACTAATGGCCTATTTTGCAGTGTTCCTCAGCTGAAAGCACAGGGCAGTTACCTAATTGCCAGCTTAGTATACAAAGGAAAAAAAAAGATACTCATGAATGTGGTGGTGGGGGTGGGTTAATGCTAAAGATTTAGGTTTGAAAAAAAAAACCTATTAGATATATTTAGATCTATCCTAGTCCCTAGGCTATACTTTTTATGCCATGTTTAATTATTTCTATCACTCATCAGCTACAATTTACAGTTCATTTTACAACCCACATTCTTATGCAAATTTAGGCTTTTATTTCAAGTGAAACAGTTTAATTTCCATGTAGCTTCTAGTGCCATTTATTGCTCTGAATTAATATAAAATTTTCAATAGACCAACCTAGGGGTAGTTATTATTGGTAACAACAATAATAACAAAAACAATAACAAAAATAATAACAATAGCAACAATATTAATAGCAACAAAAGTAATCATCAGTACCAATAACAACAGAATAACACCAATAACAACAAGAATAAAACAATAAAGGCAACAATAAACAATAACAACAGCAATAAGAATAATAACTACCACTACCACAATAATAGCCCAGCAGTAACAACAAAATGCTGGCATTATGATTCCTAAACAAAAGTACTGATTTTAATTTGGAGAGCACAAACCGATTGTGAATTCCAGAGAAGCCTTGAGTCAAATCATTATGTACATATTAAGTAACACTTCAGTGTCCATCAAGACAAGAGAATGCAAAGTGAGGGAAAGCAGCAGAATGAAAGTGCTAAAGTTATAAATCAACATTTAAAGAAAATTGAACAAAAACACAGACTTCAAGTTGATAAAAGACAAACATCAAAATGAACCTGAATAATGAATGGCTGAATTGATTCTATTAAGATTTCTAATGCATTATCTTACCAAGATCCACTGGTAAATAATACAAATATGATTTAGGTGTATTTTGGCCTTCAAAGTATTTTTACACTATAAGTAAATTTCTTCTCAAATATGAAAAATCAAACTATAAGTCTAAAATTTATTCATATTTAAAAAAATACAAATTTGGAAAATATTTTTTTCAGAAAAATAAAAGTACATTTAAAAAATAAATATAATAAATTTCAAAGTATAATAAAATAAATCACAAAAATCTTTTAGGATTTTGTTACCGGTTAGAGTGAGGATTACTCTAGGTCTCTGTGATCCAGCTGGAAAGAAGACATGCCCTGGTTTACAGTATGATCTGGCAGGAATACAGACATGTCCTCCGGACACACCTTTATTCCCAAACAACGAAATAGGAGAAAGCAGCCATGTTTGAAAGTGCTGTCTAATTGAGGGGCAAACGAAGCAATGAATCGCAGAAAGAGATGACAGAATGAGACCGAGATAGGATATGTCCAACTCTTGCTAGACCAGTACGGCAAAGAGAGGCTACTCAAGAGCAGCGCAGGGAGGGAAGAGTGGTAGGGTAGTAACAGCAGTAATAGTTAGCAGTAGCGGTAGCAGGACTAGTAGTAATAGCAGTAGTAGTTAGCAGCAGCAGTGGTAGTGGGTAATGTGGATGGTGTGTAGCAGTTTTACTGGGACAGTTTTACAGAGTCGAGTTGCAGAGAGAACAAGCTAGACAAACACAGGTGAAGACAGAATGAGACAGAGAATGAGAAGGAGCTGGAATATTAGAACAGGATGCCAGAGTTAGTTTGAGGTCAAGCAGGACAATTCACTCAGAAGCTGAGAGAAGCCGGAATGAATCAGTCAGCTTTGGAGAGGAGTTTGGGCCAAAACAGCTGAGTTGAGCTAGCCAGCAAGAGTTCAGAAAGAGATAGAAATGATGTTTAGTCAGCAGTAAGTCTCAGTGGCTATAACATTCTAGGCCTTGGTTAGCAGGCAGTGTCTGGAAACTGGAGCTTCAATGTTAGGGTTATAGAAGATTAAATTTTATGGAGGCTAGAAGTTTCCAGGCTTAAGCTTTAGGGACAGCTAGAACAATGAAAGAAACACTCTGTTCTCAGCCTAAGCAGTGTATTTTCACAGCTTAAGCATAGCTCTAATTTCATCCCTTTTCCAAGGAAATAAAAACATTTACAAGCTGCAATCCTAAAATTTAAGTGTCAGAATAAGATCAACAATCTAGGTTACATGTACCTGTTTTAATATGTACAATTACAATTTCCTTTCATTGGTGCTATTTTGGGCATTTAAGCATTGAAAAAATTTGTAAGTTCATAAGCAATTCAGTTACATAAAGTTTTCTGGTCAGATAATCATTGTTCATGAAAGTCATGGTCATGAAATGACCTTCTTAGAAAAAAAAATATTTAGTATATTGACTAAGACTTTGAATAACCATGTCAACTAGGATTTTGGTAGTAAAATCCTTGCAAATTTATGAATTGTTTTCATTTGAGAATTAAGTTCTTAAAATGAATAAATTTCTTTGTAACCTATCTTTCTATATCTATCTGTCTATTATCTATCTATCTATCTATCTATCTATCTATCTATCTATCTATCTATCCATCCATCCATCCATGCATGCATCCATCCTCACTACCTATCATCTATTCTTCCATTATGATGCCAATCAAATCTAGGTGACAACCTTCTGCTCCACTGACCTAGGGTAGGATATATTAGTGCCCCCCTTCTAATCAGCTCAGGAAAGATCATGGCGAAACTGGTTGGCATTTTGTTAATATAACCAGGAAACAAAATTCAATTGGCAATGGTGCAATAAACATCTTAGATTTGGTACCAAAACTTAGGGGTTGCATCTTTTTCCAGTATTATATTTTATCCCTTGACTTCATACCAGATCATCAATATTTTCTCCAGAAAGAGCCACAGAATTTGTAAGTCCTTCAAAAGCAGTCAGATAAATGTAATGTCATGGTTATAACAAGTCTGTGTCATTATGAATTAAAACACATAAAATCTAATTTCATATAGATATAGGGAAATACTGTCAAGACATCAAGAAAAATCATTTCAATATAAGATCTAACTATCGATCCATGTACTTTGTGGGATAATGAAATATCATGCTAATATATAATATTTAGAAAATAAATAACCTTAGTAACTGCTAGAAACCGAGGTCCAAATATATGCTTTATAACAGAACTCCTCACTGCTGTTCACCATTTGTTTACTGTTACATTTTTGAATCTCAGATCAAGTCAGATCAATTCTGAATATTATATTATATTTCTAAGAAGAGTTGTGAATAAAAATATTACCAAAGTAAGGAATCTAAAATAAACATTTGCATCCTTAAAAACATGTAAACATTTCCAAAGACAGATGCATGTAATTATTAATGGTATGCTAAAGTGAAAGCATTGTACTCACTTATAGCTGAGAAAGTTCCTACCAATAGTTTTCACATTTTACAACTTTTTTCTCTTCTGCAAAACCACTTGTTTATCAGTCTTAGTAGAAAGAACCTAAAAATTGTTAAGTAATATCTTTTCATTATGTTTGACTATGTGTGATTCTTAAAAACATGTTAATCTGTTTCTGTCCCCTTACGTAAAGCATTTACAAGCCACTGATGCATTTTTAAAATGTCATGCAAGGTGCCAGCTTAACTGTGCCCTGCAGTCTTAGAGAGCACAGTGTTCCCTAGTTTAAATTAATGAAATCTTTGCCAGCAGTCTTATTAAAATGGTTTCATTCAGCCAATGGATAACGTGTTTCATATTTCATTAAAATCATGCTAAATGATTTAATAAAATCTTTATAAGAAGACTTATTGCTAAAAGAGATGTAGCTTGTCAAGTAACAGAAGATTGGTAATGAGATACCATTACAATAATTTATATTATCCAAAAAACAGAATTTTAAAGAAAACAATTAAAAATTGTTATAGTTAGGATTTTGACATGCATATTTCTATATGATTAAAATAGCATTTTCTTTTTTAAATAATATTTTGATCTGCTATTTGAAAACCTCACACATGTATACAATGTATTTTGATCATTGCCACCGCTCACTGCCTACCTACCTTCAGATGCCTCTAGAACTGTCCCAACACTCCCTCCTAACTTCTTTTCCTGTCTTTCTTTTTTTTTAAATTAATATCCCACAAGCTCTATCTGGTGTCGGCCATAAGCACATGGGCGTGGCCATCCACTGAGACATGGGCAACCTAGCAGAAGCCACACCTACAAAGAAAAGTGAGTCTGACTCAGAAGCCATTTACTTCCTGTCATGCTTCAGCTGGAGGAGAGGCCCCTGCCATAGCATTCTTCAGACAATGGAAGTCATTTATTGAAGACATATGTTTATTGTTTTTTATGTGAGATAAGTCTCACTATATGTACAGGATGACTTGCAATCATGATTCTGCTTAAACCACAAACATGCGTAGCAGTAACTTGTTTAGTTTTACTCATAACCACAGAAAAACTCTTTCTTCTGGGTTAAAACACAGACACGTGAAAACTGAGAAAACTTGTAGCCAGTTAACAGAGACAATTATTTCACTATTTAATTTCTATTTTTCCTTTGACTCCACAACACTTATGTACAAAATAGATATAAACCTTCTCTTCTGAGTTCATGAAATTTTCTTGATGAATAATTTAACCTTAAATAAATCATCAATGATAGGCTTCTTCTGAAGAAGAAAGTATTGAAGTAACTCAAAGCACTGCAACTCCTTTGCCAAAATGGATTTTGTTGCATAAATGTAACACTTTCACCTGGATAATTACCTCACTGTCTGGGTTTAAGGAGATGTTGATTTTCTTTTCTTCCTAAAATAACACTTCTATTCCAATAATTGTGAGAGAGAACTTAAAATGATAGAAAGTGTAGTTGGTAACTGCAATGAGCGTATTAGTGGATGTTCCTACATCCAGAAAAGGAGATATTGTGGACTTTAGTCTATGTGCTGATTTGCATGCAATTAAAATCGAGCCCATATTTCTACATCTTGCTTTGCACAGGAACATGTGTATTTTCCCTACTTTTTATAATGTGAAAACAGTTGTACTCACAAAAATAACTTGTCTTGAATAACATTTCTGATGCCTCTGTCCTCAGGATCATTGTCCTATTATTTCGGTAGCAAATACTATCTCACAACATGTGAGTACCCCAAATATTTTCATGAGAGAACTTATTATTGGCATAACTGTGGTAGCCAAAACATGAATAAAAAACTCACCACATAAAGGCGAGAAACGACAAGCAGATATTTAGATGATAGAAAAGTCCACGAGCTATTTCACCTCATATACAAGGAAGATGTACATGTTACAAAGGCACTATTAGCCAAGTCCTCTCCTATTTGTGTTGGTATTTAGATTACTTCCGGAAGAAAAGCTCCAAGCCACAGAAAACCTTGAACAACAATGTCTGGCTATGCACTGAATCTTTACTAGGAAGGCTTGATGCTTAGATTTTTTTTTTTCACCCTTAGTGCTCAAGGACAAGCTTCAGATTAAAGTCCTGCCATGAAGATGAGAGGAGATTTCATTCCTGTAAATGAGACTCCAGAGAAGAAAATGATTCACATCTATAAAAACATTCAATGGTGAGCACAGTTATATACTATAAAAACAACTGCTAAAATTATCAATACTTGTATTAAGTATGACTCAAGTATATGCTTTCTGAAGTCAATGGGTGAATTCTCTCTACTAGGACACAGGTTTTAAGAGACAGCCTTAGAAGGACAGTACATTTCAGGGAAAGAGCAACAAATCCTAAACCCACTTAACTTGATTACTTATCTCTTAGTTCTTAGCAGCTCCCGGGAGGAAAGGATTCAGGAACAGTGTCAGCTTGGGGTGTGTGGAGACCAGTGGAGTAGGTAATAGTTAGAAATGTGCAAGTTTCCACATTTAAAGTATATTAAAAGGATATTTAAAGTATAACATTGTATCTAGCAAATATGGAAAGTGTTTTTAAGGCACAGTAAAAATCTGAATGAATAATAAGTGTTCATTATGTTCTCATGATAAAAACAGAATGAGTGGACTGATTTTAAATCATTCATCATTTATAATTTTATGAAAATGTACCAAATTGAAAAATCCCTCAGCTCAATATTAACACTTGCACTAAATATAACCTGTCAAGTGTTCAGAAGAGTACTGATATAGAGATAGGCATTTTGCATCTGAGTGGCAAACTTTCAAAGTTTAAACTAATAAATAATTATAAAGCACCAAGAATTTTAAATATAAAAATAATGGAAATAATATATTTATTATTCATTTAAACTTTTTATAGTTTTAAGGGAATTATGTAGATTTATTTTTATGTTATCATTAAGTTTAGTTTGCAGAAATAAAGCTCTTAGAATCTAACTATTCCTGCATCCATTCAACCATCCATCCATCCATCCATCCATCTGTCCATCCATCCAAGTACATGTTAGAATGAGCCCTCCTCTGAAGCTTATGGTTTTCTTCCTGCAGTCTCTTAGGTGCTGGGATCTCATGTGCCAACCAATACACATAGCCCCAAACAAGACTTCTATTCTTTCCTTTGTATTTCAACAAGATTCATATCAATTAATGCCAAACACTATGTAATATCCAGTTCTAGTTAAACTAATTTGAAAGAAGGACTGCTGCTAACTATTCATGGGTTAGTAGGTTTTAACACAAAAATATCATCATAGATGGGAAAGTTTTATGCATATTTTTTAAATAAACACCTTTTTAATATACTATTAATTCTAAAGCACAGTTACAAAGATGAACAATCCAACATTTCTCGAAGAGTACTTGAAGCTTTATTTTGCTTAATGAAAGCACAGTGAGCTCTCAGAAATATTCAGCATCATTCTCCAGTGTGTGCTTTTGAGTGATGGTCTTTTGGGGCGCTCTCCTTGATTGTCAGCAGTGTAAGAACTGGAGAGCAGCTAACATTATAAAACAGATTAAGACATCAGAGCAAACAGGAAACAACACTTATTATATACACTTTCTTAATTTCCAAAAAAAAAAAAAAAAAAAAAGGAAAATGATGAAATTGAATAACAACTTAAGTAACAGCATGGTTTGATCAGAATGGAAGAAGAAAGATTGCCACTGTTCCAGGGTCTAAAAAAATCAAAGCTATTAAGAGCAATATTGAACTTTTAAGTAAAAATTCAAATAAATATCATTTTAACCAAGGAAATATGGTTCATTTCAAAGCACAGTCATATAAAAAAATCAATTTTATCTTGATATTTATGTTCAAGAGTGGTGCCATGGCCACAGATACTAAAAGCTTAGTGTGTGCCTTAAGAGGTATATGGAAAGCTCAGTGCATTTCTGGAGCCACTGTTCCTCTCCTTCTGGCAGTGAGAGGTGCTAGGGGAGAACTGTCCTCAGCGTGTAATGACACCAGGACTGTTGAGTTTAGAAAGCCCAAAACTCAGTTTTCTATTAATAAACCAGCAAGTTGTGTCTGGAGTTGTCGCTGCCCAGTCTCATCACTTTGTCCTGGAGCAGGGTGATTTTGTAGACCCTGTTGTGCGCACAGAGAGACCGATGCTGAGAATGAGGCTGAAGAGTGACTGGAGAGCAGCAAGAGAATGGCGTGAGGGCCCAGGACCAGTGAGCTTTCTACTGACTCGGAAAGCGGCGCATGGTTTGCTTAAAGATTATGGGGAGAAAAAAAAAGAGCAACCAGCGTGATGAAACTTTTTGGAACAGCTTGGAAGGGGATGAGAGGAATTTGGAAAAGCAGATAAAAGTCTTCTCAACAAGGAAAGCTGAAGATCACATGCTAAGAATTACCTTACTGGATCTTTTCCAACTCTTCCTCATTAGCATTGTCTGCAAATGAAATAAAGCATTTCATTATCTCTCATCCAGTACAGAAGAGGGTAGCCATTGTTCTTTTAGGGGAAATGTAACATTTATTAGCCCTTTAAATAGCAAAATGTTTCCAGCAACAACTATATGAGACAAGACTGCTACATACACACACATACACACACCACACACACACACACACACACACACACACACAAGCATACACACACAAGCATACACACAGGATGAGAGAGAAAGAGAAAGAGAGATAGACACCTTTATCATTCTGGTGAGAGTTCATTTACATTATTTGTATGAATATATAAGACAGTGTATTTTTAAATATAATAGGATTAAAATTGGATTGAAATTAGTTAATTCTTAATTACAAAAACAATTTGAGTTTCAGGATGTCCCATTTGTAGGTAGCGTTAAGGATACACTTGACTTAATTGGATATCTAACATTTTTTTTTATTTCAATCTACATCCAAAGCCTGTTGCTTTGGCCACATTTTAGGAACATTTATGCACTTAGTTAATTTTTTTTTTTTTTTTTTTTTTTATAGTTTTATTTTATTTTATTTTTATTTTTTTATTTTATTTTATTTTTTTTATCAGTTACATTTTATTAACTCTGTATCCCAGCCGTGTCCCGATCCCTCATTCCCTCCCAGTCCCTCCCTCCCTCCCTCCCTCATCTCCACCGTGCCCCTTTCCAAGTCCACTGATGGGGGGGACCTCCTCCCCATTCATCTGATCCTGTTTTATCAGGTATCTTCAGGACTGGCTGCAAAGCCCTCCTCTGTGGCCTAACAGGACTGCTCCTCCCTTCGGGGGTGGGGAGACCAAAGAGCCAGTCATCGAGTTCCTGTTAGAAATAGTCCCTGTTCCCCTCACTTTGGGAAACCAATTGGTTACTGAGCTACCACAGGCTACATCTGAGTGGAGGTTCTAGGTTATGTCCATACATGGTCCTTGGTTGAATGTCAGTCTCAGAAAAGACCCTGTGCCCAGATATATTTGGTCCTTGTGGAGCTCCTATCCTTTCCCCATCAGACTAACTCCCCTTCTTTCTTATGATTCCCTGTACTCTGCCAAATAACTCTACCATTGTATACAATGTTTAAAGAAGAAAAAGGCTGCTTTATTGTTTCTTACTGCTTATGTCATAGTGAGAGGTCTGCTTGGCTAAATGTTTTAATTGATATTCTAGAGAGTAGTTATGAGAGTTTAAGCTCTTTGGTCTCTTGGTTTTGTATAAATTAAACAATAAAGCCTTCTCAAATTTAAATAATTCTCCCATTCACTATTAACCGTTTTCCATAAGTACCTAGATGCTCTTTTTCCCTGTCATGCCTTCAAGTTGTCTTTAAGACAGATGAAGAGTAGGGAATGTTTGGGGGAAAGCTTGCCCTGTCTGTGTTAGGAGATTGCATCCATGTCCAGAGCTCCATCTCTTTCATCAGAACTTCCTATGGAGCAGATCCCTTCTAGAAAGCACTCATGCCTCATAAAAATATGGGATAGAAAGTATTTTCACATAAGACTAAGACATCTTTGACCCAAGGGAGGAGAATGGAATTATGTAGCAACTTTAGAGTAGGAAATAGAATTGTAACATTTCCAAAGACATGTGTTACATTGCTTTTATTTCTTTCTACATCAAGTTCATGTTAAACATTGAGCAAACATGAAAGAGTAACAGATTTCCAAACATTATAAAATTCTAACTTCTTGGTTTTCAAATAGAATCAGGAAACAGCAAAGTATTGTTATCAAATACCAGAAAAAAAAAGGTAGTTTATGGGCCTTCTAAGTGCTAAGGCCCATTTTGTTATGAAGCAACATATTGCACCAGTGGGTTGGAGAGATATACCTGGTGGACACCAAACAGACACATGCTATTGATGTTAGTTGAATGACTGTCATCATCACCTGATGATCACAAATAATAATAATATGATCACCTCCTTCATATTTCCAAAGGTCATCTGCAGCCAAATTTTTCAGTGGTTAGCCATATCCACAAGAGCTCCCCAATTAAGAATCCAACAATAAAGGTTCAACTTCGTCAGAAAACAGTTTCAATGCATTTGATCACGGTAATTTCTAGAGACAATTACTTTAAGTTGAAACAAGTGACATCAATTAGAATTAAAAAGATTAAAATTCCTTAGCAAGTGGTCATTTGTCAGTATGATTAAGCATCTAAGGATCATATAAAATCCATTCTGAAAGAAGTGTTAAGCTATGAAAGGTGGGTGCGAATATTAAGAAGGGTAATGGCAATATTTGGCAATCCAGGGACGCCTGCTACTAGACAGAGTGACAGAATCACTGCCGGCAATTAACTTTTGATAAAGAAAACAAAAGAGACCTCTGACTTTTTTTTATGTCTCTCAAATTTTGGATATGTTGTTCAGACTGGGAAGTTGATACAGGGAAAACAACCATAATTTGGCAGCTTCAGGGCCAGTTCATTCTCCTGAATCAGTATCAAAAGTTTTGTTGTAGATCAAGGGTCTGTTAAAATAGATTTCATAACAAAAGTCCTGCCTCTTTAGCAACACCTATTAGTTTATCAATTGATTAAATTGAACATTGATTAAACAAATGTTCGTTATCCTTTTTAGGTACTTGGGTTAAAAATACCTCAATTATAGTAATTTAGTGGAAAAGTTTAAAAAGCCAATAAACTCAATAGATTGATAATATTGCCATCTTTGCTAACTATGAGGTCTATTAAAGAAGAAAGGTTATTTGGATAATGTTAATGATAAAAGACAAAAATAAATTCTAGAAATATAGGGTTTAAAGTTTGCTGCGTGATTGTAACTTCAGCTGAGAAACATATGAATTAGGTTTTGAAGGTCTCAGTGTCTATTACTATTTTATCATTTAGATTCTTCATTAGCAACTCAACCTTCCTTGAAGCCAACATAAAGAATAAGTGACATAAAAATATGGCCAATGATAGTATTGTAGAGGCAATTGCTTTTAAAAGATTTAAAATCTTAGTTTAACTTCTTTTGTTGTTATTATCTTAGTAGATTATTCTGCTAATGTACATACAAAATAGTGCAGAACAGACAGGAAACACATCGTATAAAATATATACATTCAATGCTTGATAAGTCTTCAAACACTGTATAAAGTTTTAAGATATATCACAATTAAAGTATAAAAATTATTTGTTTATTTTTAACTCATCAAAGGCCACCTGGTATACATTCATATGTATCTGGGGACTTTGCAATGTTCTATCTTATCCAACCAATCCGTAGATCTATGCTATCTAACAAAGTGTGTAACATGAACATGAATTAACTCACTTTTATGTCACAAATTCTCCAATGAAGAAAGCTGTGGATTGAACTCTGCTAGAAAAAGAGCCAGAAAAAAAACTCAAACACACTTTCAAACAAAAATACCATGTACAGGACACACATGTATGTATTACATACTTTTTCAGATTCAAAACAAGGACATGCAGTCAAAACAGAAATGATAGCTGTGCCATGCAGTGCAACCCCATGCTGCCCATGGAGGCTTTGGCTTCCTGGACACACAATGCTGGGGACTCAAAAATAGCTGTGCACATATCTGCTCACATCTGGAAACTCTAAAATCACACTCAATCATGTACTCATTGCCGAAGATTTTAGTATTGTTAATGATGAAACACATTTGCTCAGTCCTTCCACACGTCTTAAGTTGCTGTAATTCGATGTTACATGTTGGCAAAGTGTGAGTAAACAGGCTGATAGGTTATTAAATCTATTCTTTCATTTGGTTGATTTCCAGAAGTGGGAATCTACACGAGAAAATCATCACAAATGCATTGTTCAGTATTTACTGGTGCATATAAACTCACAAAATAGCTGACTTAGTAGTCTCAGTGCTTTAAAGTACTAAGTACCATCTACTTCCAGTTCTTCTGTTCCTATTTTATCACACTGTTTTATTGTTGATAGTCTATTTCCTACTTGACTGGAAACATAAATTAGTGTATTCATTTAAGAAAGCATATAGCCATATCTGTAATAATTTTAAAATAAAACTTTGGTGTGTAACCAGTGTAGAGCACACACAAAAAAAGAATTTACCAAAGGAAGTTAGATCATTATTTAATCATGACATAATGCTATTTGTAATAACCTCAAGGAAAGGATTTGATTATTAAAGTTAGAATAAAATCAACAGGAGAATACTCCCCCTTGTTCTTTGAAGCAGCCCTTAAAATGATCACAGACACACCTGGAAGACATTGGACACTAGACTCACATGGACATTCTGCAGTTATTCATGTACTGTTATATACATTATATAGTAATGAATGTTTCATGTACATAACCCCTCCTCAAGAGAAAAGGTTAGGCTGGAGGTGAGGCGAGAGAAAAGCAGACTTTCTGCAGCACTAACGGCACTGATGCAGCCTGGACTTGAGAGAGAAACTGTGGAGGAGTTTATGTGACTAGAGGCTGCAAGCAAGAGAACAGAGCTGCTTGTTAGAACGCTGCTCACCAGGCTTTTCTAGAAATAGCTAGACATCACTGAACAGTTAAAAGGATAAGGGACTTCGGGAGATATGCAAAAACATCTTTCTTTTTAATTCATACACAATCTACACATATTTATAAACCCTGTGATGTTTACAAAGCATGTATACAAAGTTTTTCAAATCAGTATATCTGTCTCTACAAACATTTACCATTTGGTGGAAATATTTAAAAATCCTTTCTCTTAGCCCTCTAAAATTACAGTACATATTGGTTTCTATAGTCAGCCTACTATGTACCAGCATCAGAAGCACTTGCTTCAAACTGTAACCTACTCACTGACCAATCTCTTCCCACCCTTTTCTCCCATCAATTGTTCCGTTCTCATGTAACCACCATTCTACGAGACCTATGAGATCTCAGATCTGTGAGATGACGTGTTCCTTATCTGTATTACTGTCCAGTTCCATCTGCATTCCTGTAAAGCACAGGACTCCATCCTCTTTGGTGCTGACTACTATCCCATTGTAATTTCTTTAAAAATGGATGCTTACTTGTGGATTTATTCAGAATGTCAAAGCGTAGAAAGTATTTTTGAGAAATATAACTAGATAGAAAGAGCTTGAAAATGTATCAATAGAACAACTTTTTAGGATAAATAAAAAGCAAAATCTCAAACACTCCTATGCATTTATATGTATACACTTAGAAACTCATATTTCTGCATCATACAGAATACTAGAAGAGCCAAAATACCAGATCCTAGTAGACTTTCATTCTTTTTTCTATTTTAGCTTTCTGCCCATCCCTAACTTGCTCCTCTTCTGCTAAGCACATGCCTCGCTGTTGATCACAACCATTCCGGGAGCTAAGGTAGCCTCTGGGCTCTTCTCTCTCCCTCCTTGGGTGTGACCAAGGTCAGTATAAGAAGTTCTGGAGCATTTCTAGCCATAGGCTGACCTTGCTTAGTTCTGCCCAAACCACTTGTTTCTCTGAAGGAAAAAGGGACCAGGGGAATTAGTAAAAACATGGAAAAATGAACCGTTCCTCAAGTGGACAACAGAATAATCCAGCACAAATAGAGACTTTGAAAATAGAAGGCATGAAGTAAGGCAGCGAATGAAGAACACCCGGAAGCAAGGAAGTTACTCAAACACAAATAGTCAAAGCAATTTGAGTTACGGCAATAGCACAACAGTTTGTAGGAGAAAGTGGTTGAAGATAAACAATGAGGAGGAAGAAAAAAATAAATTGAATGGGATTTTGATGAATAACTTTTCTGTTACTCATTTAACTTCCTTCTCATTCATATGTAAGAAGTCACTGATGTTCAGCTCTTGGTTACTATATTTCTTTCTAATTAGAAATACATCGTGCCTGTAATGTAAATTTGAGCAGGCTGGGTGGGTTTTTCAAGGACTGTTAAAAATAGATAATGTAAAAAGAATCCTTGTAAATGCTCATATTTCTTTGTAAGTTAGAAGAACACAGTAGCTTTTTTTGTTGATATCTTGATAACTAATTCAATCCCTAAAGCTCTCAGGTTGATGCTAGGACACTTCAAAAGTGTCCTTTTAATGGAGACATTCTACAGATTATTCATCATCAGATCACACAAATAACCAGAATGGCAGCCACACCATCCAAGTCTCTGGTGATACTGCAGATGTGGGTAGTCTGGCGATACATGGGACTTTGGGCTAATTATTTTCATTTATAAAGCGATGCCATGAATTCAAATAACAAAGAAAACCCAGTGCAGACTTAAGTCTATCACCAATTTTCTTGGCCTGTTTTTAACCTCTTACAGGCAAACCTGCCAATCTCCCTCCATCTCACCTCTGAGGGCTCTAAAATCTCCTCATTTTTCACTTAAGAGTATTTGCAGTAGGTTCCTAATTGGTCTCCATGTATCCATACCCACACCTTTAATGCATTTTCTACAATGTGTGAACAGAGATATGATTTTTTAAAGGCAAACACAATCATGTCCTTTCCTCTCCGCAGACCTTGCCATAATTTCTCATTGCTATGTGGATAAGGTCAGAAATCGTACTGGGGACAACAGGCCCTCCACAGTCTAGGGTGGAGGCCTCTTTTCCTCTCTGTGCCATGCAGTACTGCCGCCCCCGGCCCACGCCCTGCTGCTCTATCTTCTCAGCTCTTGGAATGCAGTGTGCTTCTGGAGCCACGGAGTCTTCACGTGTTCCTCCCTCCACCTTAAATTCTTCTTTTCCCGAGTTTTGTTTAGTTTTAGTTCCTATGTGGCTTCCTACCTCAGTGTCACTTGGCTTCCTTAGAGAATAGTAGACCCGCACTGATAGGAACAGATTTTCTGGTTTTGTTTTTGTTTTTCCAGAAATGTCTTTCTTTCACAACACTAAAGTAGTTGTCATTTTCTGTGTCCCTCATTTGGACACAATTTCAAATGTGTTTTAAATACCAGCACAGGACCCGCCTTATGGGAGGTTTCTGCTGAGTACCTGAAATATTTAAATAAAGTGTGAAATGAACACCTAAAATGTACTCCTAATTATGGACCATCCATCTGGAATTTACTTCCTGCTTTGTGTTACTGGTGGGCTAACTAGTATAGTCCAGTCTGGGCTAACTGACAGGCTTTTCTGTAAGTGACAGAATTTTTGAACAAGCTTTTCCTCAGCTGCCCCTCCATCTGCACACACATGTACTCAGCCACATCATGCCACATTCTACAAAAGGTGCTGTGTGTACTCGGTCACAACATGCTACGTTCTTCCTCAGCTGCCACTGCCATCTAAACACATGTATACTCAGTCAAGCCAAGATGTCACAGCAGGTCTGTGTGTCCTCAGTCATGTTCTCAGCAGGTCTGTGTGTCCTCAGTCATGTTCTCAGCAGGTTTGTGTGTCCTCAGCCATGTTCTCAGCAGGTCTGTGTGTCCTCAGCCACACACTGCCACATTCTCACAGCAGGTGTTACGTGTGCTCAGCCACACCACATTCTCACAGCAGGTGCTATATAGTAAGACTTATTAATATTTGAAAAAGTAGATTTCCCTAGCAAATAAAGTTTTAAAATAACACACATAGGCCTGTATGCCCATTGCTTAATTTTTAAAAATGGAATAAAATTCTTCTGAAAGGGGTGAATTTTCTCTGATGAGTTTAAAGAAAATGTCAGTTTTGAAGTTGGGATTCACTATTTTTACCTACTATCTTAATGAAAATGTCCAACAATATCTTTTAATAGATAACAAATGCCAAGCTGAATGGTATATTATTTTAAAACAGGAATGTAGGTATTGTTGAAAGAGCATTTGAGGAGCCTCTAACAATTACATTTACTACAGAAATGCGTCAGGGCTGTAGTGGTTCTGGGGTGTATGTGGTTCTGGGCCTAACAAACGATCTCTGGCAAGTCGTGATAGAAAGCTCACTGATGTGGAACACATCTGATGCTCTTTCCGGTTCCTTCAATCGTGGGTGAGTCACAGGTTCCCTGCAGCCCTTGTTCATTTCTCATCACAGCATGGTGTGCAAGGAAGTACAAGTAGCCAGTGCTGAGGTATGGGAAGTATCACTATGAAAGCCCATCAGGAAGATGAAGAGTGCACACGTAATCAGTAAACAACCACCAGAAAGCAGAAACTCCGTTATAATTTCACAGTATTTTCCTTGTCATGATACATTTGGCAATATAGTAAAAAAAAAAAAAAAAAAAAAAAAAAAATTTCTTGGATAACTCCATGTGGAATTCCAAATGTTCAGTTCACTGACCAATGTATTCCCTGAAAGAATACTAATATTTGCCTCCAGTGTCTGAAACTGATTGATAAAATCATAAAGGTATGTAAATCTATTCATTTACAACAAGAGTTTCTGATCTGGAGCAGGGGTCAGGAAATTTGAGTTGAATAGACAAAATGATCATGGATGGATGATACCCAGGATACTCACAGCAACCAAGAACAGGTTAGAGTTTCGTGTGCATCTGTTCTTTATTATTACTTCTGTATCCTGACGAGGTCTGAGCACATGAGCAGGAGGAAGCAAGAAGAGCTGTGGCTGTGCTGCGGGTTCTGGGAGACTTACCATGTCCCTGGGCTCGCCTTCCTTAGGGGTAAGGATGACTGACAGCAAAATGGTTCCAAGGTCATGATCGGGATAATGGGAATCTTTCAGAGATAAGGTGACATCTGTGGACCTGTGATGTAAAATATTTAGATTGGGAAGAGTCACTGAATGCATAACCCCCAAATTATTTTAATCAATAATTCATTGTTTTCAGAAAAATTGGCTCTTTTGGTTTCTTAGTTCAGCTTTTGTTGTTATCAAAATACCAATTCATCCAATAAGTTTATGCCTGTGGAGGTGCTTGAATTTCTTTGGTAAATTTCTTCACTTAATAAGGTTCTAGGAAGCTACCGGAAGAAACAACACTATTCAAAGATCTCTGAACTGCCATCTATGATCTGTGAGCTCACAGGAAGAACTCCAGCTGTTTTCTATATATCTAAGCCCAGCAACTGAATGAAGGTAATTTACTAATCACCACTCTTACTTGTATAGCTTTTTATTAAGCAGGGATACTATTTAAAATACATAGAAAACTGTGAGAAGAGGAAATATATAAACTATAACTCACCTCATATATTTTAAAGATAGATATTAGGCAACATATAATAATTTAAAAGATCATCAGATATTCAAATTAACGTTTTTAGTTTAGGGTTGAGCAAACCTATGTCCAAAACAATTTTGCAATTTGAAATAACATGAAAACATCACTTAGAGTTATACGATGAAGGACTTAGATTTGGATTTAAGTAAGTATTTCTGAAGAAAAGAGGACAAAGAATTTAGTATTATACACAATCACTTTTAAGAAAAGAAGGCTGGAGGCCACACCAGAACTAGGGACCCAGCTAAGACTCCACCCCGTAACACCAGTTCAACTTAAAGCACACCCAACAGCTATGGGCTAGACCCCAGCCCCTGGCCTCCATTTTATGGCCCACTACTCTGTGTGCTTTCCCAGAGTTCATGTGGCTCTAGGGAGCCCAGAGGCAGCATGGGCACCCCAAATCCCAGAAGTAACACAGGCCACAAAACCCCTAAAAGAGACACCCTACCTGAAGACTAGAAAATAAATAACTCCACAACAGCAAGACCAAAGAAGGGAAGCAAACACACACATACACACACACACACACACACACACATACCCCACAAACACACACATCATTCCCTCCCAATCCTGCCCTCCCTCCCTCTTTTCTGCCTATAGTCCCCCCCTTAGTCCACTGATAGAGGAGGTTCTCCTCCCCTTCCATCTGACACTAGCTTATCAGGTCTTATCAGGACTGGCTGCATGGTCTTCCTCTGTAGCCATTCAAGGCTGCTCTCTCCTCAGGGGGAGGTGATAAAAGAGCCAGCCACTGAGTTCGAGTCAGAGACAGTCCCTGTTCCCCTTAAGGGAACTCACTTGGATACTGAGCTGACATGGGCTACATCTGAGTAGGGGTTCTAGGTTATCTCCATGAATGGTCTTTGGTTGGAGTATCAGTTTCTGAAAAGACCCCTGTGCCTAGATATTTTAGTTCTGTTGCTTTCCTTGTGGAGCTCCTGTCCTCTCCAGGTCCCACTATCTCCCCCTTCTTTCATAGCATTCCCTGCACTCTGTCCAAAGTTCCAACACAATTCTTTACAGACTTTGAAAGAGCAATCCTCAACTTCATATAGAAAAATAAAACCCCAGGATATCTGAAACAATTCTGTACAATAAAAGAACTTCTGGCGGTATCACCATCCCTGATTTAAAGCAATAGTAATAAAAACTACATGGTACTGGCAAAAACCAAAAAAAAAAAAAACCACAAACAAACCAGACAGGTTTATCAATGGAACCAAATTGAAGAGTCAGAAATAAACCCACACACTTACAGACACCTGATTTTTTACAAAGGAGCCAAAACCAGGCAATGGAAAAAAGACAGCATCTTCAACAAATGGTACTGGTCTACTTGGACATCTGCATCTAGAAAAATGCAAATAGATCCATATTTATCACCCTATGCAAAACTCAAATCCAAGTGGATCAAAGACCTTAACATAAAACCAGATACTCTAAATCTAATAGAAGAGAAAGTTAGCAACAGCCTTGAACTCATTGGTACAGGAGGCAAGTTTCTAAACAAAATACCAACAGCTCAGACACTAAGATCAACAATTAATAAATGGGACTTTATTAAGCTGAAATGCTTCTACAAGGCAAAGGTCATCATCTCTGAGAGGAAAAAGAAGGGAGAAGGGGTAGGAGGGTTTATGGGTGGAACTTGGAGGAGAGGAGGAAGGAGGTTGGGATCAGGCTGTAAAATAATTGAAAATAATAAATAAACAAACAAATAAATAAATAGGAAAATTATGCATTAGAAAAATGGGCCAGGGACCTGAACAGAGTTTTCAAAAGAAGAGATGATTAAATGACTAAATATCCCCCCAAATGATCATCATCCTTAGCAATTAGAAAAATGCGAGCAAAACAACTTTAAAATTTCAATTTATACTAGTTCGGATGGCAAAAATCAATGGAACAACAAACAACAAATGTTAGAGGGGTGTGGGGAAAAGAAAACCCTCATTCATTGTTGATGAAATTGTAAACATTTGCAGCCATTATGGTCAGTGTGGAAAATTCTCAGAAAGCCAAAAATAATCTATCACAGCACGCAGCTGTTGCCCTTCTTGGGATATGCATGAAGGACTTGACATTCTAACTCTGAAGACTCTTGCTCAGCCATATTCATTATCGCTTTATTTATTATAGTATGAAGTACAAAGAACCTACATGTCCTACAACCAACAAATGAATAATGAAAATGCAGTACATATTCACTATTGAATACTATTTAGCTGTAAAGAAAAATAAAATTATGAAAATTTCAGGCAAATGGGTAAAACTAGAAAAGAGCATATTGAGTGAGGTAGCAGCCAGATAGAAAAAAAAATCACATGTTCTTTTGTAGTGGTGGCTTCTGGTTCTGCATCTGTGAGTACATGGCCTCTGATAACTACAGGAAGTAGGAAGTTGAAACAGAATCATGCCAGGATAGGTGGGCTGGAGAGCAACAGGGAGGTAAAAAAGCAGGATACAATTGATCTGATCAGGAAAATGGGAAAAGGGGACACTCTTCAGGGAAGAGAAAGCTGGGAGGTGGGTAAAGGGAATAGCATGATACAAATACTCCAATATGGGAAATGGGAAAAGTGGACTTCTTTAGGGAAGGGGAAGGAAGGTTAATACAGAAAAAAGAGGGTGGGTAAAATAGCAAAAAGGATGTCTAAAAAAAAGCATAAGGAATTGAAAGGAACAGGCTAGCTTTACAGGTTTCATTATAAATTCTACACCCCATGTTAAACTAAGTTCTCCTAGTACTTTTTGAGAAAGCAGAAGGACATATATGAAAAGAGAAGGGACAAGACCCCGCCCTGTTGCAAAGGAATGCCAAAGATCTCCACCCCACTGCAGAGGAATGTCCAGATGAGATAGAGTTGCCTAGCAACTGGGGCGGGACTGACTGGATTTGGACGCCTAAAATGAACCAATCATTTTAAACGTCAACTATCCTACCCAATCCAGTATTGCCAAGAGTTCAACCCCCCGTATCTCCCGTGCTTTTTCCTTTAAAAACCCGGGGTTTCTGTCTCTTGGTGCTGTTCCTTGCTGGTTTGGGGGTGTGGGGGAGTGAGGGGCAGGCAGCCACACCCCGCGATGGCTGGAATAAACCTCTTGCAATTGCATCAATTTTAGTCTCGAGTTCCCTTCATCTGTCTCCCTGAAAATTAGGCTCCCTGGAAATTGGGTCTAACAGAATCATATTATTATTTATTTACAAAAACTATATTACATAAATTATATGTATCATCTATTTCATATATAAATATACATATATAGTTTTGATGAAATTTTCTCATCTGGGCTGACGGTGAGTCTTTTAAGAACCAAACCCCACCTAGCAAAACTGCAATACCATACATAATAAGCCCTCTTTGGAGTTGGCCAGGAGGGCCTAAGAGACTTCAAAACCAACCTGCTGCTACTGCCCTTCGTTTCCCTCAAAATGTGGAAGGTTAAGTTCCTATTGCTGAAGACTCTGTGCACTTCAGACACAGGGCACAGGGGCCCCTGAACGGAAATTGACCTGACAGTCCCCCTTTTCTGAAGACTAACTTTGATAGAACCAAACGGCACCATTCAAGCTAAAAGAGGGAGGTAGTCAACAGTCCTACCCAGCCATGACATCTGTGAACTACATCAACAGCTATCACAGCACAATAACCCTGGGTGCTGTAGTGGCATGCACAGCTTGGCTGAAACCAATAGCTTTGTAATTAAAATGAAGACTCATGCAACAAGAAGGAGAGTGTGCCTGGTACTGAAAACCTAGCTAACTTCTCAGTGTTAGTGAGTCACTATTATTAGAGGAAAATTTACAACCACTAATTTACTAAACTAGCACAATCCCTAACGATCTATAATCTATAAGGTTTTCCTCATTCACACAGATACGTATAGTCTTAATTCCTAATCAAGAAAACTTCTCCACAACAGACAGGGAGGTCACTACAGAAAACCACAACCAATCTAAATGCAGAGCTGTGGAGCCCAGTTCCAATGGATACATCCTCAGTAAACATTGTGGAAGAGGAATGGAAAAACTGTAGGAGACATTGTATCAGAGAGTTGGTTGTGAGACTGAGTATCTCAGCCAAATCAGAAGCTATACCCATAAATTCTGACCAACATGATTACCCAAATGTGATCTGAACAAAGATGACACCAATAAACATGCCAAACTGGACAGAGAAGTAATCCACAAGGTTTCAACTCTACACAAGAAATATGTATATGCAACTGAGGAAACCTGGGATAGGAAGAGGCGGCCTTCCTCAGGAAAGAGCACAACAATCGATTGTCCAGTGCCAAATAGTCATAACTGAAAACATACATAGAAGTAGCATTATATGTATGGAACAAGTTATATTTAGGAATATATATGTTCATACTAATGCATATATATAATAATAATTAGTGTAAAAAGAGATCATGAATTTGAAGGAAATCAGGGAGAAGTATATAAGAGAGTTCAGAGGGAGGAAAAAGAAGAATGAAATGTTTAATTAAATTAAAATTTCAAAAATTAAAAAAAATTAGAACCACTTTAGAGTTTTGAAAATATATATAGTTCTTTATAAGATGCTTATTATTTTCTATAGCTTAAAATGTTTATGTACTTTAATGTGAATAATATTCCTAAGAAGGAAAATATCTACAGTAAAATAGAAAAAGAAAACATTGAGATCCAGGTTAATAAGAATTATATTCTTCTAATGCATAAATTGCTATCAAGTTATTAGCTAATAAATGTTCACAAATATGGAAACACATTTTTATTTAGTTAAGTATAACCAGATAGTAATAACTGTATGGTCAACTAAACCATATAGTTAACTACATAATTATAACCATATAATTGGCTATATATAGTAAAACATAGTTACCCATAAACTTGGGCTGATTTTATCATTCAAGAAAATTGATTTTCCTCTCCCAGAAGCTATCAAATACAAGTTTCTCTTCTACTAGTGGGTTTTCTCATCTGCCTTCCACGTCTATGCTGAGTTTTTTTCTGGTCGGTCAAACTGAATAGCTACATGGAGAAGAATGAAACTAGATGCTCATTATTTTTTTTAAGGTGATACCCTATACATGTATAGCAGGACACATTTCCATGGCTATTATTAATAGTCATCTATTGGCATCCTCGACTTATACAGAGGCCAACAGTTTATGAGGTCACAAAGTGATAGTCTGATGTGCACATGGCCTGAGGATGGTAGTGGCAACCTAATCACACAAAATAAGCAACACGCCAAAGTATACATGACATGATTACATATAATCTCTTTAAGTTCCTTTAATTCTATAATTCTTCATTTAAAATTATTTTTTACCAATGACTTATTTTAAATAGGGATCAAGAGAAATTTATGCTTTAAGATTAAGTGTTATAATTTGCATACACTTAATAGAGAAGTTTATAGAGAATGTAATTGTTGCCCTTGAGACAGTCTTCTCAAATGTCTTCTATAATGGCACAGTCCATTTTAGTTTGTGTCAATGCTCATGATAATGAAACACAGACACCACCACTCAGAACACTTTCTCAAGAGGGGAGCACCAGTAGCCATCTAATCTCTGTCTTCAGGTTGAGCCGGTGTTAGGATCTACAACCTGCAGGAAGACAGCAAAGGCTGCTCATGTTTTCCACCTGATGCAAAAACAGTCAGTGACTGATCAGTCATTTAGCCTTTGGAGCACCAATGAGCTGCTCCTACCCTCAAAGTTAGCTTACTGTAGCACACAAAGAGGCTCTCCCACATACAGTTACCTATTTATCTGTGTGTACATAAACAGGATCTGGCCCATGACACTACTTTCCTTTTTCCCTGTCATCTGATGTAACAGGGTCATCCAAGACAGGAATTCCATTTACAACTGTCAAAGATTTTGTTTTGAAGCCTACCTTTTCATTCTGTGGTATATATAGTCATTTCTTGCATTTTGAGAACTACACACCTATTGTTGAGGGCTGGGAATGAATAATGTTAATAAAGATGATATAATTTGCAGCCAATCAAGCCATGATAATGAAATTAAGCAAATACAACCAATCTACCTCTGCTACTTGATAACATATAGATGGCAATCTGCTAAAAAAAAAAAAGTAAACTGTGGTGATAAAGTTAGCTCTACTATCTTGGTTTAAGGGTGAGAGATTTGCTTTGTGAAGCAGAGTATACAGCAACTTACTTCTTAAGTTATAATTGGTCTTTATGCCAAATCCCAACTAAACTGTTGAGATTAAGGAATGTATCTTTTCTCTTGTAGCATAGTGCTAGGGAACAGGAATATTATCCTATAGTTTTTTTAAGTGAATAGTTACTATTGAATGAGAAAGTCAGGGATGACACTGGAAGTGAGAAAGAGGATGTGAGAAACAGTGGTGAGATGGAAGGTTCCCAGCTGGCAAGGACAGGATAGCAATAGGAATCTGGTCTGCCTGGTGCTCCCGATTTACACAAGCCAGTTCTACAATGAGGCATTAACAATGTTACAACTTTTGAGAGTTACCTGTTTAACTCCAGTTGTGTGAGATCGAGAAAAGCTGAGCCCATAAAGTCATCTTGCAGTCCGAAATCATAGTCAAATACCTAAGGCCAAAGAAACAAAGTATTTCAAAATAATTTTAGAAAACATTTAAATGAAACATACTGATTATAAAAACTGGTTATCTCTCCTATCAAAACAATGTAATCTCTTGATATTTGTTTGTGGTTCTTTGGAATGCTAGATTTTTTATAAAATATTCATGTAAACTACATTTTCATTAAGTATTATTTATTATATCATTCTATTTGTATCAGCAATAGGAATTTTATAGAAGGTGTAACAAAATCAAATAAAATATAATGGATATTTTAAAATATGGAAATCACAGCTTAGAATAATTTTTATTATCATAGAAGTGCTATCAAGACTAGAACTAAAGTGATTTAGTATGAGACTCAACAAGTAGATCTTTTGTATTGGGCTATGTGGTTAAAACATGATTCCAATTTATTATTCGTATGTTTAAGGCCATTAAAAATAAATTCTTTGATATTTTAGAACAATTTAATCCTGACATACAAACAGATAAAAGTACAGGTGTTAAAGCTAAAGCACTTTTAAAAGTTATACTAAGGTAACATTAAATTAACTTTTGGTTTTTGCATACAATTATTGGGGACAATCTAATTAAAAAATAAAATAAAAAAGAAAGAATGACTATGTTTCTTCCTCTGTCCACACTATTTAGAGGCACAGGCTTAAGTGCTAGGATAGTGAATAAATACATAGATAACATACAGTTCAACGATGAGTGCAGTAGACACTCAAGGAAGTAAGTGACATGGGGCTACGGTAACCAAGGAGAGCAGACAGACTCTGATGAGGTGTTTTGTGGATAGCTCCCATTGAAAAGAAGAATAAACGTCATACCGATATAAGGAAGACCCTCCAGTCAGAGAAAGCAGCAAGAGGAATTAAAGCATTTAACGATCAGAAAGAAGCCTATGCCATTAAGTCAGAGTAGGAATGCTGGGAAATAGAAATGCTTAGACAGTAAGACTCTTCTAAAAAAGTATCTAAAGGGGAACTGGCCAAATTCTGAGCACTTAGTGATTTTCTAACTCATATATTCTCTCAGCTGATAGTGACTAAATAGTTACAATGTGCCAGGCAATATATAAACACTAAGTAGACAGCAGTGGTGAGCACAAGTAACATCATTAATGTTGATAGCTTAGAAAGGGAGACAGATGTTCAGCAAGAAAGTAGGTAATTTTTGTCTTTAGAGGTTTTTTTTGAAATCTTTTTTAATTATTATTATTAATTACACTTTATTCATTTTGTATCCCCCCATAAGCCCCTCCCTCCTCCCCTCCCGACCCCACCCCTCCTCCCCTTTCTGCATGCATGCTCCTCCCCAAGTCCACTGATAGGGGGGGTCCTCCTCTCCTTCCTTCTGATCTTAGTCTATCAGATCACATCAGGAATGGCTACATTGTCTTCTTCTGTGTCAGCCTGGTAAGGCTGCTCCCCACTCGCGGGAGGTGATCAAAGAGCAGGCCAATCAGATTGTGTCAGAGGCAGTCCCTCTTCCCTTCACTATGTAACCCACTTGGACACTAAACTGCCATAGGCTACATCTGTGCAGGGGTTCTAGGTTATCTCCATGAATAGTCCTTGGTTGGAGTATGAGTCTCTGGGAAGTTCCCTGTGTTCAAATTTTCTTGTTCTGTTGCTCTCCTTGTGGAGTTCCTGTCCTCTCCAGCTCTTGCTATTTCCCACTTCTTACATAAAATTCCATTCACTCTGCCCAACAGTTGGTCATCAGGCTCAGCATCTGCTTACAAATGATGCTGGTCTAACTGGATGTCTACATGTAGAAAAATGCAAATAGATCCATACTTATCACCCTGCACAAAACTAAAGTCCAAGTGGATCAAAGATCTCAACATAAAACCAGACACATTAAATAGGCTAGAAAAAAAAGTGGGGAATACTCTAGAACTCATTGGTACAGGAGAGAACTTCCTGAACAGAACACCAACAGCGTAAGCTCTGAGAGCAACAATCAATAAATGGGACCTCATGAAACTGAAAAGCTTCTGTAAAGCAAAGGACACCGTCATCAAAACAAAGCGACTGCCTACAGATTGGGAAAGAATCTTCACCAACCCTTTATCTGACAGAGGACTCATATCCAGTATATACAAAGAACTAAAGAAGCTGAAAAGCAGCAAACCAAGTAATCCACTTAAAAAATGGGGAACAGAGCTAAACAGAGAACTCTCTGTAGAGGAATATCAAATGGCAGAGAAGCACTTAAAGAAATGCTCAACCTCATTAGCCATTAGGGAAATGCAAATCAAAACAACCCTGAGATTTTGTCTTTACAGTTTTTTAATTCTTTTTTTTAAGCTGACTTTACATTTTTATGTGCTTTAAACAGGGCAACAACAATAACAACAAAAAGGGAAATTTGGGAAAACTTGTGAAACGAAATATCAAACCATAAAGCTATCCAGAAGTTTAGAGCTATGTTGCCGAATCTTTTAAAACAGAAAACATTTGAGTACTAGAATAAACGAATATAAAAGGATAAGACTTTCTGAGTGGACGCCCAGGTCTACAAGCCACTTTAGTAATGAGACGGAATGATCCAGAGGGGATTAGGTAGCCCAGCATTTTCTATCTAGCCCTTGCCTTACCAGTCAGCTCAACAGAGGGAGCACCAGGCACAGCATTCCTGAGGCTGCTAGCATTTTCACCTAGTACAGCTGTGCTTCAAGTAAAAACAGCACAACTAAATGTACAAGAAGCTGATTTTTACGCAAAAGGACATTTACTTCACCTTACAAAAAGATTCTCAGATTTGAAGAGTCAGGGGGGATTTATTTAAGTAGTTGGAGTATCCCTAATGTTTCTTGTATTCAGTTTGCAGTCGAATGATTTACAGACAACTTTCAGAGTGCGTTCACTGTGGAAAGCAGTGAACCTCCGCAGCAGATCAATCACGCTTCTGAGCTTGTGCTGTCTCCCCCTGGCACATCATATCAATACCCTGCGTACCTTTAGCATATGTGACACTTCTCTATCTGCAGGTGGCCGCGGCAGTGCTTTTATAACATAAAAACATTAGGAAAATTTCTCATGAAATCGCGTAATTTTGTAGTTCTCAAGCTTGTAAGCGTGGGGACGAGATAAAGTGACATCACACAAGATGGAAAGCAATACAGCGACTTTATTTCTAGGCTTCCTCTCAACCGGATTATTTTCCGCCCAAACTCTTTACTGTAATGGTCAGAGTCTCGATACTGTTGGAATATTAAATATTTACTTTAGTTCTCAGTTCCCTATAAATCAGAAAAAAACATAAACATGAAAAAATGGAAACATTAGAGTCCATTCATTATTGAAATCATTAGCTATGCTACTTGGGTCTGAGTTCTACAAATTTATTTGTTGGAGGGAACATTCCTCTGGGTGTATCTTAGTATAGAGTATAGGAGAGGGAATAAAATAGGAAAAAATGTCTCAGTACAGAATCAACAAGAAAAATTAATATTTACTTAGCAATTACTATAAGTTACACCATGCTCTAAAATACACTGATTTAAAATTTTAAGCAAATTTCACAGTTAGCAAAATATTGTTAGCAAAATAGTTTGTATTTTTCAGATTAAAACATTTCAAAAACATTTATTTATCATCAAATTTGAAGGCTAGGAATAAGCGAGATTCAAACATTGTTTTGAGTTTCAATAATAGAACATGTTTAAATTCAACATACCTGACTTGGGCACCCCACCCTGAGGGAAGCATTGGGAATTAAATAGATAATTTCATATGACCCTGTCTATCAAGGTAGCTCCATTCTGTGAGTTGAAAACAGTAGGTGTCATTAGGTAGATACTTGCTTGGTGATGCCTTTGATTATTTTCAAATTAATTTAAAACAATAAGTATTCTATAATGAGCAATGAATTCTCAATTCTTCAGCAAATGCTATCAGCGTGTGCCACTACAACTGGAATACTGCTCAGCCACTGATGGGGATTGCACTGAATCTGTAGACTGCTTTTGATAGGATGGCCATTTTTATTGTGTTAACCTAACGATCCAAGAGCATAGGAGATAGGAGATCTTCCCATCTTCTGATATTTTCTTCAATTTTTTTCTTCAAAGACTTGAAGTTTTTATCCTACAAGTTTTTCACTTGTTTGTTGAGTTACCCCAAGGTATTTTATATTATTTGTGGCTATTGTGAAGGGTGTTATTTCTCTGATTTGTTTCTTAGTCCATTTGTCATTTGTATAAATGAGTGCTACAGATTTTTTTTCTTTTCAGTTAATGTTGTATCTCACCACTATGCTGAAAGTGTTTATCAGCTGTAGAAGTTTCCTGTTAGAATTTTTAGAGTCACTTATGTATTTCATACATCGTCTGCTAATAACGCTACTTTAACTTCTTCCTTTCCAATTTGTGTCCCCTTGATCTCCTTTAGTTTTCTTATTGCCCTAGCTAGAGCTTCATGCACTATATTGACTAGATATGGAGAAAGTAGACAGCCTTCTCCTAGTCCCAATTTTAGTGACATGCTCTATAGATACCCGTGAGGTCCATTTGGCTTAAAACATCTGTTAGCTCCAGTATTTCTCTGTTTGGTTTGGATCGATGACCTGTCTGTTGGTCAGAGTCAGGTATTGAAGTCTCCACTACCAGTGTGTGAGGGTCCTCTTTAAGGTCTTTGAACATATTCATTGTTGCTATTTTGAAGTCCTTGTCTTGTGCTCCAACTAAAGTGCTTTAGTAATGCTTCTTCTACAGATGTGGGTGATCTAAACTTTGGGGCATAGATATTAAGAACTGAAAAATCATCTTGGTGGGATTTTTCTTTTGATTAGTATGAATTGTCCTTTCCCATCTCTTTTGAGTAACTTTGGTTTGAAGTCTATTTTGTTGTATATTAGAATGGCTACACTGGCTTATTTCTTAGGTCCATTTGCTTGGAAAATATTTTTCCAAATCACTATTCTGAGGTAATGTGTATCTTTGCTTTTGAGGTATATATATTTGTATGCAGCAGAAGGATGAATCCTATTTTCACATCCATTCTGTTCTTCTGTGTCATTTTGTTGGGGAACTGAATCCAATAATACTGAGAGCTATCAATGACCAATGATTGTTAATTACTGTTTTATTTCTTATTATGTTGTTGTTATTGGTGGTGGTGATGGTGGTGTTGTGTGTGTTTCTCTTCTTCGGGTTTTGTTTGTCTGAGATTATTTTTTTTCCTGTGTTTTCATGGGTGTAGTTAACTTGCTTGGGTTGGAATTTTCCTTCTAGTAACTTCGGTAGGGCTGGATTTGTACATAGATATTTTCTTAAAATTGACTTCATCATAGAATATCTTATTTCTCCATCTATGGCGACTGAAAGTTGTGGTGGGTATAGTAGTCTTAGTTTCTTAGAGTCTGTAAGACATCTGTCCAGACCCTTCTGGTTTTTAGACTCTCCATTGAGAAGTTAGGTGTAATTCTAAAAGTCTTCTTTTATATGTTACTTGGTCTTTTTTCCTTGCAACTTTAATATTCTTTCTTTCTTCTTTAGATTTAGTATTTTGACTGCTATGTGGCAAGATGACTTTCTTTTATGATCCAATTTATTTGATGTTATGTAAGCTTTTTGTACCTTTATAGGCATCTTCTTCTTTAGGATAGAAAAAATTCACATTATGATATTGTTAAAAATATTTTCTGGGTCTTTGAGTTGGGAATCTTCTTGTATCGCCATTATTCTTAGGTCTTTTCATAATGTCTAAGATTTCATGGACATTTTGGTTTTTTTGTTTGTTTGTTTGGTTTTTTTATTTTATTATTATTATTTTTTTTATCAGTTACATTTTATTAACTCTGTATCCCAGCCGTGTCCCCATCCCTCATTCCCTCCCAGTCCCCCCCCTCCCTCATCTCCACCGTGCCCCTTTCCAACTCCACTGATAGGGGGGAACCTCCTCCCCATTCATCTGATCCTGTTTTATCAGGTATCTTCAGGACTAGCTGCAAAGCCCTCCTCTGTGGCCTAACAGGACTGCTCCTCCCTTCGGTGGTGGGGAGACCAAAGAGCCAGTCATTGAGTTCCTGTTAGAAATAGTCCTTGTTCCCCTCACTTTGGGAAACCAATTGGTTACTGAGCTACCACAGGCTACATCTGAGTGGAGGTTCTAGGTTATATCCATACATGGTCCTTGGTTGAATGTCAGTCTCAGAAAAGACCCTGTGCCCAGATATATTTGGTCCTTGTGGAGCTCCTATCCTTTCCCCATCAGACGAACTCCCCTTCTTTCTTATGATTCCCTGTACTCTGCCAAAGGTTTGGTCATGAGTCTTTGCTTTGAAAACACTGCTAGTTAGAGTCTTTCAGATGTGCTCAGTAGACTCCTGTCATACGTTCGATGCACATCCCATCTGTCTTTCTAAATGAGGATTGATCATCTTACCCCATGTCCGCTCAATTGATTATCTTTTTTAGGTGTATAGATTTCATTATGTTTATCATATCTTATAGGTCTATATAAGTGAGTATATCCCATGTTTGTCTTTCTCCTTCTGAGATATTTCACTCAGAATGATCTTTTCTAGATCCCACCATTTGCCTGCAAATTTCATGATTTCCTCCTTTTTGATTGTAGTATTCCATTGTGTAAAAATACCACAATTTCTTTACCCATTCCTCTGTTGATGGACATCTGGGTTGTTTCCAGGTTCTGGCTATTACAAATAAAGCTGCTATAAACATGGTTGAGCAAGTATCCCTTTTGTGTACTTGAACGAACTTTGGGTATATACCTAGCAGTGGTATAGCTGGGTCTTGAGGAAGCACTATTCCTAATTGTCTTAGAAAGCGCCAGATAGCTTTCCAGAGTGGTTGTACCAGTTTACATTCCCACCAGCAGTGGAGGAGGGTTGCCCTTTCTCCACAACCTCTCCAGCATGTGTTGTCGCTTGAGTTTTTCATCTTGGCCATTCTGATGGGTGTAAGGTGATATCTCAGGGTCGTTTTGATTTGCATTTCCCTGATGGCTAATGAGGATGAGCATTTCTTTAAGTGTTTTTCTGCCATTCGATATTCCTCTGTCGAGAATTCTCTGTTTAGCTCTGTTCCCCACTTGGTTTGCTGCTTTTCAGCTTCTTTAGTTCTTTGTATATACTGGATATTAGTCCTCTGTCAGATAAAGGGTTAGTGAAGATTCTTTCCCAATCTGTAGGCAGTCGTTTTGTTTTGATGACGGTGTCCTTTGCTTTACAGAAACTTTTCAGTTTCATGAGGTCCCATTTATTGATTGTTGTTCTTAGAGCCTGTGCTGTTGGTATTCTGTTCAGGAAGTTGTCTCCTGTGCCAATGAGTTCTAGGCTGTTCCCCACTTTTTTTTCCAATTGATTTAGGGTAGCTG
Source organism: Meriones unguiculatus (assembly GCF_030254825.1). Lineage (NCBI taxonomy): Eukaryota > Metazoa > Chordata > Mammalia > Rodentia > Muridae > Meriones > Meriones unguiculatus. Next base: position 29,059,881 of record NC_083353.1, on the reverse strand, counting down.
GTTTTATGTTGAGGTCCTTGATCCACTTTGACTTTAGTTTTGTGCAGGGTGATAAATATGGATCTATTTTCATTTTTCTGCATGTAGACATCCAGTTGGTCCAGCACCATTTGTTGAAGATGCTGTCTTTTTTCCATTGAATGGATTTGGCTTCTTTGTCAAATATTGAGTATTCATAGGTGTGTGGATTTATTTCTGGGTCTTCTATGCGGTTCCATTGATCCTCCTTTCTGTTTCTATGCCAATACCATGCAGTTTTTATTACTGTTTCCCTGTAGTACAGCTTGAGAGCAGGGATGGAGATACCTCCAGATGATCATGGACATTTTGAATCAGTTTGTTTATATTTAGCATTTTCTTTGACTGCTGTATCTATTTCTTCTATTGTATCTTCAACAGCCGAGTCTCTCTTCCATCTCTTGTTTTCTGATGGTGAGGCTTATATCTGTAGCTCCTGTTTGCCTGCCTAGATTTTACATTTTCAGAATTCTGTCCATTTGCATTTTCTTTATTGCTTCAACTTCTCTTTTCAGATCTTGAACAGTTTTATTCATTTCCTGCAAATGTATTTTCTTGGCTTTCTTTAAGCATTTTTTTTTTCATTTCTTCCTTTTTTTTTCTTTTCTTTCTCTCAATTTATTTAAGAGATTTATTAATTTCATCTTTAAGGGTCTCTACCATCTCCATAAAGTTGGTTTTAAGGTCTTTTTGAGCTTCAGCTGTGTTAGAATAGTCAGGGTTTGCTGAGTGGGATGGCTGGGATGTGGTGGTGACATGTTACCTTGGTCTCTAGGCATCTGGCTTTGGGATGAATATAGGTCTAAGTTCTGAGTTCTGAATTTATCTTTGTTGGATGGTTGTTTTGTTCTGTGGTTTCTGTTTCCTCTCGGATCTTCCAACTAGTGTGGCCTTTGGGTGCTCAGGGGGCCTTTTGAACTTCTGATTCCATCACCTATTGATAGACACTGAAACTGACATAACTTGGCTGTGTGAATAGTGTTACAATGAAAATGCATGTGCAGGTGTCTCCAGACTATACATTGGGTGCATTCCCAGAACAGTGCAGCCGAATTATATGGTATATAGTTCTACCCATTGCTTTTTGAGAAACCTCTACACTGATTTCCACAATGGCTTGAAATAGCTTACATTTCCAGCAGCAGTGGGTAAGAATTGTTTTTACCATCATCTTTGCCAGTTTAGAAAATATTTTATCTTATGTAGATGTGTGTATGTGAGCATGTTTGCATGCCACCTGTATGTGTCACAAGGTGCCAGAAGATGATGTCAACCCTGTGGAGCTGGAGTTACAGGCACCTGGTGTTAGAATCCACCTGATGTAATTACCTGGAATCAATCTCAGGGTTTTTTTTAACTGCTGAGTTACTCTTGAGCTCAACCAAAAGTTAAACGAAAAAATACAGCGCTTCTTTCATGTATTCATTTGTACTCAATCTTCTGGAAGTGTCGGTTATCTTGTTTTGCACAGCTAAGACATGCTCATACTCAGGAAAGTTGGGCTCTCCCTAGTGGAGGAAGAAGCTTCTAGTTCTTCAGCTTCTGCTCTCACTTTCTTTGGGATTTCTTTTTGGATTGTTTTTCATTGTGTTGTATATATGTAGGCTGCTTTGTTGCCTTACTATTCTGCTTTCTTGGCCTTTACCACTGTCTGCAAATAGTAAGTGGCCCTGTTTCTCCATGTCTCACCTTTTCTGATCTTGCCTTGCTTGATATCCTGGCTCAACACTGACAAATATGGTCAACATTTCTCTGGAAATTTGTACCAGGAAAAGGAATATATGCAATGGGACAAAGTTGTCTGTCTCCCAGGTTTATCATTTCCTATTATTGTGCATAATGCTTGAGTTATACAAGTGATAGATTAAGAAATTTATATCCATTAAATAATATTAAATAATTCACATGGTTTATATTCAATGCATGATAATTACTTAGATTAACTTTGTGATATGTTTATAATGTATATGTTTATAACTTATTTATTTTTTTGCATAAAATATATATCAATATATTAAATTTCAACATAATCTGAAAACAAGTTAAGGTTATTTAATAGCTCTAACCTAGTTACAATTTTAAAGATTTAACCATTTCAAGAAATAATCTGATTCAAAAAACAAAGTTCTACCACAAACTATGTTCAATACTCGCTTTTACATTGCCAGTTTCAAGACAACCTTCACATTTTTAAAGGATAATTAATTAATTTAAAAGATTGCAACAATTAAACCCAAACACTACAAATCTAATTGTAATCATTGAAATTGGTCATATTAGTGAAAAAAAGAAGGTATAGTATTTAGCTGCAGGACAGACTAAGCAAAACCTTAGTTTCTCTGGCTTGCACTGGTCTATACAATAGGAATGAGTACAATTATTTCTAGAGTTACATGAGAACTACCATAATAGCATTCAGCACAGTCGTCAATAAATGGCATCTGTAGTGATGAAGGTATGCCTGCAGATTTAGCTTCCAGAGACTTGATCATTTCACAGTTTTTTTTGCCCATTAATCAAAAGCATACAAAATCATGCATTTTTGTTTTATTTCTATTTTTTTTTCAGTAAAATAGTGAATGTTCTTTAGTCACACTATTCTAAGAAAAACCGGTTATTAAACCTAAATCATAACACTAAGTAAGAGATATCTTCCTTCCTATGATTTGTTGGCTCAGGGACCCCAGAGGCTCCCCAAACAATACAGTATATTGACACTGCTCTTGGCTGCCCAGAAAAACAGGACAATACAAGCCTATCGCCAAAGATAACACACACTTTAGATTCAGAATGCAGTGAAATCAAGCTAGAACTGAGCTGGAAGCTTTCTCCCTGTTTATGAGCACACACAGTGCCAGAAGGTGCTATGCAAGCTTTTAGGGGAAAGTCATCAATGATGTAACTGAGAGGTAAACCCTGAGAGCTACAATACAACATACCAGACAAGATATGCCCACTGATGCAACAGTGGCAGCTCTCTGGTTAGATCTGAGGCCTTCTCAGTCAGAGGGATCAGTGCCTGATACTGTAAGCCAGGTCAAAAGCAAATGGTTAGGGAAGTTTCAAACCATGTGGAGCAATGGACTTGATGCTTTGCTATATGGACATGTAGTTAAACTGCCTTCTAAATATCTATATCTATATTTATATTTATATTATTTATTTCTAGTGCCTCTTTCAGCTTTAGTCAGATCAGATAAGTCTCACTTGGCAGTGGACAACAGTTAAGGCAGATCAGAACCCAGCAAAGTATGAAGACTAAGAGACTTCTGAATAGTGTCATTTTTGCCCACTCTGAGGCACAAGGCCATCGTGGATAAGTGGTTTGAAAGACAAAGACCTGGAAGATAGGGAGGAATAGCTGACTTCTTAATATGGCATGTCTGTGCCAATCGTGAGTACAAGGTGTGAAACCGTAAGCCTTGAGAGCATGAGGACTAGGCGGATGAAGCTTGCCAGGGACTGGAGGATAAGTGAAAACAATGTGGTAGAATATGATAACAATGTAATATGTACAAATAAAATCTGTCAAGCTTAAAGAAAGCTAACCAAAACAATGTAATAATAATATAAATAGTCCTTAAGAATATTTCACTGCTTGGCAGCTTCATACATTTGTAAAATGAATTTAAGTCATTTTCAACACTCCATTACTCTCTAACCCCCTCCCTCTCCTGCTGGAACCCTTCTCACCTAGACCTCTCCTACTACTTTCATGTCTTCTTGGGTATTACCCACTGAGCTCATGGGTTTTGCCTGAATACAGGTGAGAAGGTATCTACTGAAGCCAGGGCAACTTGACTGGTTACCCATTGAGGAAAATGAACCCTGCCCCAGAAGCCCTTAATCGCCAACAGTCTTTCAGAGAGGGAGGGACTTCATGGGCTCAGACTTGTGGCAGATCTTGTGTGGGTAAGCACAGCTAGAGTGACTTCATGTCATATCTAAAAGACTCATACACTGCCAGGACTGTAATCTTTTTATTTCCATGGCTATGTAATGTAACTTGAAATCAGATATTGTGATACTTGAGGCAGTGTTCTTATTATTCAAGATTAACATAGCTTTATGAGGTCTTTTGAGCTTCCATATATGTTTAAGATTTTTTTCTTGTACTTCTGTGAAGAATTGAGTTGGCATTTTGATTGGGATTTTAATTTACAAACTGTTTTTGATAGAATTGTCATTTTTATAATGATAATCCTACCAAATCCACAAGCACATAAAGTCTTTCCATGTTTAAGTGTCTTCTTCATTGATCTTTTTTCCTTTCTTGATTAAGTTTATGTGGAGATACCTCTTTTCTTGAAGTCTACTGAGAATGGGATAGTTTCTTCAGTTTTGTTCTTAACATGTCTGTCAGTGTATAGAAAGGCTACTCATTTTTGTATATTAATTTCATAACCTACCATTTTGATTAAAACATTTATCAGCTTTAGGATTTACTCATGATACTAGTCTTTAGAGTCTCTCCTGAATAGAATCATAGCATCTGTTGACAGGAATATTTTGACTTCTTCCTTTCCTATTTGGATTTTTAAAATTTCATTCTTTTGTCTTACTGCTCTAGCTCAAACTTCAAACACTACATTGAATAGGAGTGGGGAGAGCAGGCACCCCTGTCTTGTTTCTGATCTTAGTGGAGGTGATTTGAGTTTTTCTGCATTAAGCATGATGCTTCTACAGGTTTTTCATACACACCATTGCCAAGCTGAGATATGTTCTCCCTATACCTAGTTTCTCTAGGTAATTTACCATGAACTGAGGTTGGAGTTTGTCAAGACTCTTTTCTACATCTAAGCTTTATTCATAAATTTCTGAGGTAAATTTCAAATATGTAAAACTTATTAAAGATAATAAACATCTACCTAATTTGAAAACTCTAGTTTGTATGTGCTATGGTTTATGTCAACAAATAATATTTCCCTTCCAAATATTCAATTAGTATCATTCAAATATGTAGAAAAGTAGGTTACCACTCCAATTGAATCTGATAATCTATATGGGAATTTTAAAAACAAAGAGACTTAAACCCTACCTCAGTTTTTTTAAGGAGTGGGACATGGGTATCTAAGCACTTTAAAAATTGGTGGAGAACTTTAATAATGCATTCAGGTTTGAGAGTCACCACAAAGAAGTCCTTGAAATCTATTGAGAAGTCTCTCTGGATACAGTAGTAAATGTGGTCCTTAAAACTTGGAAATTTTTCTGTTATTTATGAGAGTACTCTAATGTGTTTTAATGAAATAGGCCAAATTCAGAAAGACCACCAACATATGATGCCACTCAGACACAAAAATTTTAAAACATTGATCTCAAGAATTATGAAAAATATAATACTGTTGGTCTCTGGGACCCACAGTCACGATTTTGTCCAGCAGATACTGTTAGGCCCAGCATGAGCCTAATTTTCAAAAAGGATGAAGAGAACTCAGGAGACCAGATCTCATCGATACAAAATCACAAGAGATTTATTTTAACCATTGTGCAATGGGGTCACCCCTGCTGGTCAGCAGAGTGGCCCTGGGAGACAAAGACCTTGAGTTTTTAAAAAACAAGGCGTGGGAATTTTGAGGTTGCAGTCTTGGCAATTCAGGATTGGATGAGGAAGCTACAAAGTAAGATAATTGGTTAGTCTTAGGTGCTCAAGCTTGGCCAGTCCTGCCAAGTGTGGATGCAGCTACAATTAAAGGTGGGGGGTGGTTAGCTCATCCTTTAAGAGGTCAGGGTCTACTCAGAAGAAGGATTGAGGCCGTCTGGGTTGGCTGCTAAGAAACACTATCTTGAAGACAAGGGTCTGGTCATTCTTTTTGCTGAGTGAAGGTCATTGCTTGCTCGCTTTTTTATATCTGTCCTCATAGATAGGGTCACATTCCTGCATTCTGGAAAGATACTGAGAGGCTTTAGCTTAACCTGGACCTAAAACAAAACTATAGGCTTTAGAAAACATATAGGTTACAAAGTTAGTTTGATCCTTTCAATACCAAGCAGGTATAAACAATTTGTCCTTAAAATTATATCTATTTCTTTTATAATTCTGGATGCTCACTCTGAGGAATTGAATGTGCTAAGTTTGTGCTACTGTTTAAGATATGCTGGCACCTCTGCATTGTCACTCCACTTCCTCCTTATTTTGTGTATGCTGTGACAAACTATGTGACTTACATGATTTCCTGTAACAAAACTTTTTCTTACTTGAAATGCCCCAAACTCTATAACTTTAATGTTCTCTGCTACTGTAATCAGATTACAAAATACATATGGGACTTGTTTTCTTTTTAACCACTGTCAGGAGGGCTGCAGGATTAATATTTTCTAACCATCTCACCCACACAAGTGTTTTCATGGTGCCAGTTACTACAGAATCAGTTCATTCCTGAGAAATATTTTAGACAAGATTAATCATCTATCAGAGAGAATATAAATGTTACCTCAGAATCCAGCAAGGCTGTGCAGAGACAGTACAATGCTGTAATATTCATGAAGTCATTTAGTAACTCAAAGTGTCTTTCGCACCAATTGTTCTATTTGGGTCTTTGAATACCCAAGGCCAAACCAAAAAAAATGGATAACATATACACACAACATCGAAAAATAGGCTTCAGGTAAGAGATTTTCTTCAAAAGAATCTCTACGGAGAATTGTTGTAAGATACTAAAAATATTTACTATTAATTATCTTCTGATAATTATTATTAGTATCTTACAACAAATGGCGCCTCACGTCGGGCGTCATTTGTTGTAAGTGTTGATTAATATTTGCTACTGGTTTGCTGTTGTTCCTAAACCACTGTATACCCAAATCACCACACAGAGACCATGATTTATTTACTTAACCTAGAACACAATGCTGGGCAATATTTACTCCATCCTAAACCTCCAAGCCCTCATGGTTTCCTAACATTTAGATTTTCCACATTATATTTGCTTTTTGTGAAATATTATGTCCAGTCCATCTCCACGTAGTTCCAAGATCTCTTCTCCAGCTCTCTCTCCTAGCTCTCCTCTCGCCCCTTCTCCTCCCACTCATTTCCTGCCCTCTAGCTCCTCCCCTCTTTCCTGTCCTCTGGCTCCTCCCAGCTCAACATTGTGTCTAGTTGTTTATTTTGGCCTGTTGACACAAGAGTTGAGATAGGATGCTTAGAATGAGTATCACAATGCAATATCCGGATTGAAACCAGATGTGGCGGGGGGTGGAGAAATGAGCATTTGAATGAACAAGGATAAGGTGTACATATTTTAAAAGAATATTATACCAACAGAGAATGAACACTCAGCTGAAAATATTAAAGCTTTTTTTTTAATTAAAAAATGTTGCATAAAATAAAATTTTATTCTATGCTGGGCTAATTACCTGAGAGGTCATTAAAAGTGTGATTTAATATAATCATCTTTTATTATATAGAAATGAAAATAAATGACTATTGCTTTGCAAATGACTATGCATTTCCTTCTGTGTGACACAAGTTTGGTTGTGAAATAATCTTGGATGATGAACATGCTAAAGAGACAAAAAGCAAACGGATACACAATTCTTTGTTTCTCCTTTTCAGCTTCTTTGCATGTAATCTGTGTCCTAGGAAGTGGGTTAGCCAAACTTTAGTGTTACAGTAATATATATATGTGTGTGTGTGTGTGTGTGTATGTGTGTGTATGTTAATTTATAATGTGTATACCCATACATATGTGTATATTCTCTCTTTAAAAACATTTATTCTTATGTTATTTTATGTGGCTAGGTGTCTTGCCTGCATGTATGTCAACACACCACTTGCATGCCTGGGGCCTCCAGAGACTGAAAGAGGTCATTGGATACCCTGAACTGGGGTTACAGGTGGTGGTTGTGAAATACGTGTGGATATTGGGAATCAAACCTGGTCCTCTGGAAGAGCATCCATTTCTCCAGCCATCCCTGTGTGCATGGCATGTTCCCATCATCTCAATCTAAAACAACTTTGTACCATTTTTTTTCTGTGTAGCTGAGATGGATTTTTTTTCTTTTGAGCCTAGTAGCATATTCATTTTGAAATATGGCTTTTGCCAGTTGAGTTTTTCTTATACAAAGTACTCTTCCTTGAGAACAAAGGACAGAAAAAAACCCACAATGTCTAATGTAATTTTGATAAATCCATTTGTGGCATTATGTCCACTGGAGATCTATATGGTTTTATGGACACTATCCCATTGAAGAATATAAGTCTGTAGCAGAAGTAATTAAAAATAAACTGCCTTCCTGTCACTTTTTTATTTGCACTGATATTAATGAGGATGCACAGTGCAGACTTTCATCCCCTCCTTCATTCTTCACCCTCACCCGTCTATGTCCTCTCAGAGCAGAACCTCTTCACTGCCCATCTGTCTTCTCTCTCTTTATAATGAACACCATGTTTTTCTCCTGCTTGAGAGAGTTCTGCTTCCTAGGGTGAGGAGCAGAGAGAAATGGTGGAGGTCGGAGGAGGACAGGCTGCTCCATGGTGGAGGACATGCTGCCCCATGGTGGAGGACAGAGGAGGACAGGCTGCCCCACAGGGTTTATTTCCATTGCTTTTCTATGTCCCAGATCATCACTAAGGGAAGTCAGCTTAATGACCAAAGCAGACACCATGGAAGGAAGCTGGTCAGGCACTCACTCTCTGGCTACGTCTTTTACACAGCACAGACCTACCTGCTGGGCTGAATGCTACCCAGAGTGGTTGTACCCTCTTCAAACATTATTCAAGGCAGTTCCACACAGACATTGTCACAGGACAATCTGTTGGAAAAATTTTCAGTTGTGGTTCTGGCTTCCCAAATAGCTGTAAGTGGTGTGAAGTAGACAATAAAAATTAACTATGACATGGAGGGAATAAACTGGAAGCCATATATTAAAGACTTGTGAGGGAGGGAGATGGGTACCTAGAAAGTGTTCAGAGAGTAACTGTGTAAGACTTAGAGCTCATGAGAGAGGAATGACAATTTAGGGAAACAGTGGTTTGTGTCCTACCATGGCAAAAGTAGAGAAAGGATTAGACACTGAATAAACATCCAGAACACAGGCACACCAAAATTACTTAAGAACATCCTATTTTCTTTAACTTTCTACACCAAATCATATGAGAGAAAAGTCTCTATTTATCGTGGTGATGAAGTACTTCTCTCTCAGCCTCCTTATGTTTCCCCTTTTCTTTTCTAAAACAAAGAACTTTGCTTATAGCTAGGAATGATAAATCTTAAAACAGCACAATTTATTTTCTTCCCAAGGTCCCTGATAAAATATTTATCTAAAAAAAAATCTAAAAGGAAAAAAAGTGAGACACCCAGGCCACCCCTGCCAGCAGTATGGGATGGATGATGCCGTTATGATGATCAAATATACAGAGATGTGGAAAAGGTAGAAAAACAGAGTGGTGCATGCCCCATGGACAGAGCAGAACTGGACAGGTGAGAGAGAGGGCTGAGGTCGACCTCCTGTTATTGTGGGGTCCATAGGGTGGTGTACAATAGCCTGGATTGTATGAAGACACAGGCTGAGTCCTGGAACGTGACACCTGGCTGCTGCAGGATGGAGGCCCAAGACGAAGAAAGGTTCACTTTCTGGATTGGACTTCCTCAAAGGACCACCATGGTCTGTGATGACACCAGAGGCCATGTTCTAGCTGCTGCCCCAGGTCACGATGAAGCCTAACATTCATGCGGACTTTTGCAGTCTGTGAAGCTGTAGGATGGCTTGGTGATGTTCTCAAGCTTTCCTGTGTGGGGTAGCCATCTTGATGTGAGTTGTATGTGTAGCCTGCCTGAGGCCATGATGAGGCCCAAGGCCCATGCACCTGCTGAGGGCCATGAGTGGGTTGGGAGTCCAGACATGGACAGAGGCTGTGTTGATATATGTATACCCTGTCACCACTAAAGTCAATACTGACATCTGTGGTCTAGGCCTGAAGCCATGTTGATGTCTGAAGGCCATACTCAGCAGCCAACCCTCAGTGGTGAGATCCTGCAAAGGTCCAGGCTGATCAACTCAACTACCACCCAGGCCCAGATCCAGGCCTTTGAGTTGTCCCACCTTCAACATCTACCCATCTACAAGCTGTTGAAGTGCCTAAAGGGGCACTTCAAAATCCCAGTCCTGCAAAATCCTAGCTCCAGGATCTCCATGACTTGGCAACAGCAGGGTATTTGAAAGGATTGCCATCAAGGGTCCATCAATGATGGTGTAGCAGAAGCTAAGAGGCTTTGAACCAGACCAACAACTCATTGTAATTAACATTTACAAGTAATGCTAGTTGGCAAAAGGGTAGGCTGTGTGACACACTGCAGCTTTCAATGCCACCAAAAGGAACGAATGTGTGATGGAAAGGCAGCAAAGACTAAATGTCTTCAGAAAAATATTAGCAGGGCTCTGAAGACTGTAGGGCACACAAACATATATACTTCTAAAATAAATTCATCAACTAGCTTTAAATATAGGGAAAGAAGAAAACTTTCCCAAATCATTTGATAGTCATAGAATGAGCAACATGAGTTTGTACATTAAGTCTCTGCTTGGCTGCAGGTTTCTCTGCAGTTGCTGGTTTCTTGATGGCTATAGCCCTTTTGCTCCCCAAGGCTCTGCCTGAACTCAACATGAACAACATTCTCCTCCATTGTCAAGACATTTGTTGTTGTTTTTTATAGACAGGCTTTTGTCATTGTCCTTGACAGCCTAGAGCTTACTATGTAGACAATGCTGGCCTCGGTCTTGCAGTGACCCGACAGTTCCTGCCTCCCAGGTATTACCATGCCCACCCTTCTCACTGTCTTGCCTACCGACAGTTTTCACCTCATATGGACTATGGTGATTTCTTGTCTCATGAAGAATGATGTTTTGGCATGTGGTCTTTGCATTTGGGTTTACTTTCAGTATGATTCTTGTTCTTTTTCAGTGAGTTCTTCAGGACTCTGCAATGAGTGTTCTTGTGTGGCGTTGAGGGTACTCTTTGTTTCAAAACTCAGTTCAAGTCTGTATTGAACATGGTGAGCATGAGAAGGTTTTTTTTCACCACTGTTCTTCACCAAATGTTAAACAAATCAATTAATTCATTGCAAGAACTTTCAGTCCTAATTCAGAGCTGTTCCAGTGCCCACTGTGAACAAGTTCAAACCACTGTGTATTTACATGAAGCACAGAAGTTCCAGTTATGTTCCCTAAGACCTAATGGTTCTATTGCTTTAATTGGAGGTCATACATGGTCCCCTGAGCTGGAGAGGAAGCGGATTCTTTATTCTGTCCTTGACAGATCTCATTCATTGGAAGGCACAGGCATTTTTGACATGATCAAAGACCTTACGTTTCTTTCATTTTTATATTTTATTCATCTATCTATCTATCTATCTATCTATCTATCTATCTATCTAGTATCTTCTTGGATGTGTACCTGCTCATGTGTGTGTATGCATATGGGGTACCCATGCCCGGACCTGTAGAGGCCAAAATTTGACATAGGAATTATCTTCTTCAATTTCTCTCTACTATATGTATGTATGTATGTATATAAGTAGATTCATATATATATGTATATTCTATATATCTGTATGTATCTATGTATGTACATACTTATGTATTTGAGCCATGTTCTTTTCATTGTACCTGAAGCTTGATGTTTTGGCTAGATTTGCTGGCCAGTGAGCTCTGAAGATAAGGCTGTCTCCATTCCCATGCACTGAGGTTACAGAGATAAATGGCTACTTCTGGCTTTTTACATGGGTTTTGGAGACCTCAGTTAAAATTATCTTGCTTGGACAGCAAGTGCTTTATTCACTAAACCATCCCAGTCCCAAAGTCCTGAGTTTCATAAGAAAAGTGGCCTCATTTCTTAAGTGTTTATCTTTATCATGTACCACCAGAGGTGCCATAGGGACTTGCCCAGTACAACGACTTTAAGATTCAAGCATGGACAATATGGTCAGCGCTGACAGGCAGAGAAACTGGCACACGGCTTGGGTTAACAGGTATTAACACTGTTAAATTGTAGTCAATGCAAACATGTGCCATTCTCTACACACATCTCCGGAAGCAAACTGCCAGGTCAGCGAGTCCTACTGTCTGTCCCTTGACACTTGAACCACAACTCTGCCAGGAGACTAAGATTTAGCACTAGTCTGAGAATCTAACTCAACATCAGCATAATGTTCTCTATTGTTTTGTGCAAAATTGATATGCTAGATTCATAATATTTGGTTAAATAGGCGCCTTGAACATAGTAGGGAAAGTGACATTATTGTGAGATGACTTCCCTATTTTGGAAAAATATTTATACTAGTGGGTGAAGCTATCCCACGGCAGGAAGAAGAAAAGGCTACAGCCCTATGGCTCTCACAGGAAAAGCTTAAGTAGCACAATTAAAAACAACAACAACCACAACAAAAAACCAGACCAAGACAATGTGATCTAAATCAATGTGATCAAAACTTATGTAAACTCACAGAGACTGAGTCAACATGAATATGGTCTCCATTGGCCTGCACCAGGGCCTCTGTGCATATAAACTGGCTACAAGTTTACCTCCATCTACACACTATGCGGGGGGCTAACCTGGAATATATAAAACCCTGCTAAACTATGTTTATTTTTATGGACATAATCTCTAAAAACAATGTCTGGTAATGAGTTTATAAAAAGTTCGAACAACAACAACAACAACAACAACAAAAAAACACCCAGAAATGCTGACTTCCTTCATGGTAGAATATTTGGATACTTACTGTATTTTCATGTGCTTCCAAACTACAATAAATGAGCTGACAGAACACATCAGGAGATTGATTGGACAGTCCTCCTGAATATCTAGCCATAGAACTGTTCTAGATCTAAGTGACCTGGCAGCTTGCCATTTCTTCTCACTTGTTAAAACTGTTAACAGTAGTCTTTGGTGAAAAAATGTCTTCAGAAACAGGAGAAACAACCATTAAACAAAGATTTTTGTGTCAGCTTCCATAAAGGAAAAATGAAGAAATGGCTCACCTTGACATACAGTGGCTCTCTAAGATGCTCAACAAGAATGCAAGCCTTTTCTTCCCACACAGGATTAAGGTTCTTGTGTATAATTTTACTTCTAAAAACTTCTTTTCTTCCAATCTTAAACTTCACATATGGATCGCTTGTCCCTGTTGAAGAGATAGGCATGATCCGCATTAGCTGTGTCTGTCTATGGAAGCAAGATAGCCACTCACTGGAACATGGGAAAGAATTAAAGGAACGAGGTAAGATCAAATCATCACCACCATTGTTATTACTTTACCTTCCGAGGAGCATAATCCTGCAAACTTGTCCTGGATTTTTAGGAACACAACTGCTTTCCTAGTGTCAGAACTAATTTACGTTTGACCAGTTTGAGGGCTCTCCTTCCCCTGCGCCCTCATCAGCACGTGATGTTGTTGGTTTTCTTAATGACAGCCATTCTGGCTGCGCTAAGATAGGAGATCTCACCATAGTTTTTAATTTCTGCTTTCCTAACTGCAATGGCTAGGAATGCAGAACAGTTTTTTTCATACATTTACTGTAAAGTTGCCATTGAACCATTGAGAATTTTCTATGCATTTCATTACCCACTTTACTGATTGGGTTGATTTTTGTTTGTTTATGGCATTTGGTTTTTTAGTATATATATATATATATATATATATATATATATATATATATATATATATTGGACACCAAACCCATTAAATATTCAGCTAGCAAATATTTTCCATCTAATGTGAGCTTTTTTTTTTTGAGACCGGGTTTCTCTGTGTAGCCTTGTCTGTCCTAGACTCACTTTGTAGACCAGGCTGGCCTCAAACTCACAGAGATCTGCCAGCCCCAGTCTCCCTGAGTGCCGTGATTAAAGGCATGCAGCACTGTACCTGGCTTAATGTGAGCAATCTACTATCATGCAGTCTTAGTTGTCAATTTTTTGTTTATTTCAGAGCACAGAGGTTCCACAAAAACAAACAAAAAATAAAAGAGAGTGAGATTTAGCCCTTAATACAGAACTATGGGAGACTTATTGAGCATGTTTAAGGCCCTAGGCTCAGTCCCCAATATGAAAAATATTAAATAAACAAAATCTTAAAAATAGTGTTACCATAGGACCCAGGTGCATAATTCCTGGGCACATACCCAAAAGGCTCTAAGTTAACACAGCACAGAGACACCTGTACATCCATGTTTACTGCAGCAATATTTGCAGTAGCCAGTGTATGGAATCAGTGACCCTAAATAGAAGGATATATAAAGATAATGAGGTGTGTATCCAAAATTAAGTATGATTTAACCTTAAAAATAATAAAGTTCTGTTCTTTGAAGGAAACAAGTCCAAATGGAGATCATCAGATTAAATGAAGCAAGCCAGAATCAGAAAAATGAAAATTATGTTTTCTCCCATGTTGTATATAGATGCATCAAATCATTTATCTGAAAACTACATTGAAGCAGAAATGAGGCTGTCCATGTAAAGAAAGTGGTTTGTGGGAGGGCTGAGGGTGGAGAAGGAAGAATTATGAAGAGTGACTATTTTCAGAGTATATGATGCGCTTGATTGAAAATGTCTTTATGAAGCCTATTACTGTGTACAATGAGTATAAATGTCAATATGAATAAAATCAGCATGATTGAATGATGAGTATGTAAGCCTAAGTCTATCTATAAATCAGAGCTTGACTGACATTTATCTTTGTCTCATCTAATGTGCTATGAAAAGAAGGATCAATGATATTGACCAATTTAACTAGTTTTCAGACTCCCACGGTGTCAACATTTCACACGCATCTAAAACCTCAGGGAAGGTGACTCTCAGTGTGGGCTTCCTAGCATCCTTAGCTCAAACAGTCTCACCCCCAGAACTTGCAACTGTGACTACCAGGAAGGCATGGAGGCCTCAGGGCCGGGGAAGAAGTATTAGGGAATGACCTGATTCGGATATAAATTGTCCCCCAGAACTTATGTGTTGAGGGCGTTGTCCCCGGTTAGTGTTTATCACTGGGAGGTGATTGGACCAGGAGAGTCCTACGTCCATAAATAAAATGTAAAAGTGAATGTGTGTGTAGTTTTAAAGACAGTCAGAAATGGCAAGTCAGTGGCCTATTATATGCAATTAGCTGTTTAATTCTAATTGGCTGAGGGTTTTTTTTTTCCTTTTATTCTACGGTGCCCACAGGAGAGAAAGGTCTTTACATACTTACACATATTATATTTCTTATTGGCACATGATTCTGACAATACAATCAATCTAAACTGTTTATACAGTTATTAAAGACTCACAGAGGCTCAGTGTCAAGCAGAACTTAACAAGTGTCTAACAAGCTCCACAATACTTTTCCCTATGTTCGCCTTAATTCTTCCTGGTTGGCCCAAATCAGAGCTTCACTTGGTCTCCATGGACTACATGGCTTAAAGAAAACTAAAGTGTAGCACATCATCTGAGTGCTAAGCGTTATGGCTACAATGCTGGCCTCCTAGTGGCCCCCTCCATGCCCACTCTCAGTGCTGTCTCATTGAAGCAACACGCTAATGCTTAGGCTGCAGTTAAGGACCACTTTTTGTTCTTCTGCCCTCATGTTTTTCTGTGTAGCACATGCTTTTTCTTTTTTTATGATTCCTTGTTTTGAACAATGTGAACTCTTGAACCAGCAACTTTTAGAAGTCACAGATAGGGAAGTTCCAATATTATTATGAGTTAACGAGTATTTACTTCAAATCTAGGTGTAGCATCATTTTAAAAAATTATTTATTCATTTATTTATTTATTCCTGATTTTATCCCCTCCCTCCTCTCCCAGTCCTACCTTCTCTCCCTCTTCCCCATGACCCCTCCCCTAGTCCATCCACCTACCCACCTACCTACCCACCCACCACAGCTCATTAAGTCACATCAGAATTGAAAACCTCCTCCTGCCTTGTGGCCTGGTGAGGCATTCCCACCAGAGGCGGAGTGATCAGAAAACAGGGAACAGAGTCCATGTCAGAGACAGCCTCTGTCGCCTTACTAGGGTACCCACAGGAGCTGCCCATCTGCTACATCTGTGTAGGGGGCCCAGGTACAGTATATGTATGGTCCTTGGTTGATGCTTCAGTGTCTGTAAACCCCTCTGGACCCTTTGGCTCTTTTGCTCTTAAAAATCTTCTACCTCAACATTGTATAAAGATTGTTCCCCAACTGTCTCTTGATACGCCAATAAAGCACCTTACAGCCAATGGCTTATCAGGGGAGAGAATAGGTTTGGACTTCCTGCCAGCCAGGGGGCCGGGGTGGGGGAAGAGTTTGCAAAGGAAGTAAGGGATTCAGCTACCAGTGGAGGTTTAGGTGACATCAAAGAGAGTGCTGGAATAGGAAAGTTACAAAGTGCAAGTATTTTTGGGATGTATTCTGGGAGGAAATCAAAGTAGCTTAGAGGGTTAAGAATAGAGTCATAACTGCTCCGCATTATTATTGTATTAAAATCTTATTAGCAAACAAACAAACAGACAGAACTGCATTTGACTTGTACTTCCTTATTTCAGCACTTGGGGCTCTTTCCAAGCTTGTATAGAAGCAAATAGTTTCATTAGCTTTTGTATATCTATATATAATGAATCTAAAATAAAACTTCACTTCATTTTGACAGTTTGATTTTCCTATAGGAGTAAAATCATTTATGAGTGTGAATATTGACTAGTATAGGGTATGACATTAAAATACTTTTAAAAATTTTGTTTTTCAAGACAGGGCTTCTCTGTGTAACCTTGGCTGTCCTGGACTCGCCTTGTAGACCAGGCTGGCCTTGAACTTACAGTGTGACCGAGTGCTGGGATTAAAGGCATGTGCCACCATGCTCAGCTTAAAATACATTCCTTAGGGAAGTCACTGTAACAAAATGTTAAAAGTTAATAATAGTTATTAGTAATATGATGCCTCCTAACTATTTACTGAGGTCCAACAGAGGCACAGGTGCAGTAGTATGTATTTGAAGGACTACTAAAATCCACATACTTGAAAGAAAATTCTGAATTTCATATGGAAAAACAACAGCAACAGCAAAAACAAACAAACAAACAAACAAAAACAACAAGAACAACAACAACAAAAACAACCCAGAATAGCTAAAACAATCGTGTTCAATAAAAGATCTTCTGGAGGTATCTCCATCCCAGATCTCAAGCTGTACTACAGATCAGTAGTAATAAAAACTGCATGGTACTGGCTTAGAAACAGAATGGTGGATCAATGAAATTGAACAGAAGACCTAGAAATAAACCCACACACTTATGGACACCTGATTTTTTATAAAGAAGCCCAAACCATACAATGGAAAAAAAAGACAGCATCTTCAACAAATGGTGCTTATCTAACTGAATGTCTACATGTAGAAAAATGCAAATAGACCCATATTTATCACCTGCACAAAATTAAAGTCCAAGTGGATCAAAGACCTTAACATAAAACCAGATCCGCTAAATCTGTTAGAAAAAAAAGTGGGGACCTGCCTTGACCTCATTGGCACAGGAGACAACTTCCTGAACAGAATACCAACAGCACAGGCTCTAAGATCAACAATTATTAAATGGGACCTCATGAAACTGAAAAGCTTCTATAAAGCAAAGAACACTGTCATCAGAATAAAATGACTGGGAAAAGATCTTCAGCAGCTCTACATCTGACAGGGGTCTAATTTACAGAATATATAAAGAATTGAAGAAGTTAAACACCAACAAACCAAGTAATTCAATTAAAAAATGGGGTAAAGAACTAAACAGAGATTTCTCCACAGAGGAATATCAAATGGCAGAGAAACACTTAAAGAAATGCTCAACATCCTTGGTCATTTGGGAAATGCAAATCAAAACTACCCTGAGATTTCACCTCAAACCCATCAGATTGACTAAGATCAAAAACGCAAATGATGATGCATGCTGGAGAGGTTGTGGAGAAAGGGGAACCCTCCTCCTTTGCTGGTGGGAATGTAACCTTGTACAACCACTTTGGAAATCAACCTGGCACTTTCTCAGACAATTAGAATAGTGCTACCTCAAGATCCAGCTATACCACTCCTAGGCATATACCCAAAAGATGCCCCACCATTCAATAAGGACATTCGTTCAACTATATTCATAGCAGTTTTATTTGTAATAGCCAGAATCTGGAAACAAACTAGATGTCCCTCAATGGAAGAATGTAGTACATTTATACAATGGAATACTACTCAGCAATTGAAAACAAGGAAATCATGAAATTTGCAGGCAAATGGTAGGACCTAGAAAAGATCATCCAGAGTGAGGTAACCCAGAAGCAGAAAGAAACATATGGTATATACTCACTTATAAGTAGATATTAGACCTATAAGATAGGATAAACATACTAAAGTCTATAGCCCTAAAGAAGATAAACAATAAGGAGGACCCTAGGGTAGATATTTAATTCTCATTCTAAAGGGCAAACAGTATAGACATTGGGTAGGAGCAGACAAGGAACAGGACAGGAACCTTCCACAGAGGACCTCTGAAAAACTTTATCCACCAGGGTATTGAAGAAGATACTGAGACTCGTAGCCCAACTTTGGGCAGAGTGCTATAATCCTTATGGAAGAAAAGGGAGATAGAAAGACCTGGAGGGACAGTAACTTCATAAGGAGAACAACAGAGCCAAAAACAAACAAACAAACAAACAAACAAACAAACAAAACCCCAAAAACTAGGCCCAAGGGGGCCTGCGGAGACCAATACTCCAATCAAGGACCATGCATGTAGAGGACCTATATACCCTCTTCAAAGGAAGCCCATAGGCTGCTCAGTTTCTAATTTGGTTCTCTAGCAAGGGGTACATGAGCTGTCTCTGACATGACCTCAGTGGTTGGCTCTTTGATTACCTCCTCCTGTGGGGTGCAGCCTTGCCAGGATACAGAGGAAGATGATGCAGCCAGCCTTGAAGAGACCTGATGGGCTAGCGTCAGACAGAAGGGGAGGAGGTCCTCCCCTATCAGGGGACTAGGGAAAGGGCGTGGGGGAGAAGAGGGAGGGAGGGTGGGACAGGGAGATGAGGGAGGGGGCTGCAGAGGTGCATAAATTATAATAAACAAATACATAAATAAATAAATGGCAATTTTTAGAAAGAAAGCATTTAATTGGAGGCTCCCTTATGGTTTCAGAAGGTGAATCCATGATCTCCATGGGGAGAGAGTGGTAGCAGATAGGCAGGCAGGCATGTCAGTGGATCAGTAGCTAAGAGTTTACATTCTGATCCAAACATTGGAGATAGAGGGAGGAAGAACTGGCCTAGCATGGATTCTTGAAACCTCAAAGCCAACCCTAGTGATACATATTCTCTAACAAGACCATACCTCCTCCAACAATGCCACGCCTTCTGATCCTTCCCCCAAAGTTCCACTAACTAGCAATCAAGCATTCAAATGTGAACCTAGAGTCCATTGTCATTCAAACCATTACACTCTGATATCATTTTTTTTAAGTAACATTTTCTCTTTTCTTTGGAGGTGTTAGTAATCAGTTCCAGTCAGTATAGGAAGGATAAAGAAAAAAAAAAAGACACACTTTATTTCACTATAAACAGTAATCCATAGATTCACAACATGCTTCAAAGGGCAGTTTTGGAAGCCAAAATACAGCCACCAGACATAGCACATGTAACTGGATTACTCTTGCTTCCAAGCCTCCACATCAACAGAACAAGAGAGTATTGTTTAGTATCCTGTGTACCTACATGTCTCTTTCTATATGTACATATTTGTGAATGTAGCTATGTATGTTTCTGTATTAAAGTTATAACATTAAAGTTTTTAACATGAGTTCATGTTAAAAAAAAAATCCACATACTCATTTCCTCAACCATGCCCCAGGGTGTAAGCAAAAGTGTTAAAAGTGAAAACAATGCTGTGTGTGCATGACAGAGATATAGATATTCGTGTGAGAGGAGTTTGTTTATAGTTAAATTCATCTAACTGAGGATATTGTGGCAAAGTTAACCAAAGGATGCTACATTGGAAAAACTTGCACTGCCTGAAAGAGGAGAGAGATTAATGTCTTGAATGCATAGGAATGTTTTTAATTATTATTAGCAATAATAAAAAGACTGGGACTCCTACAGGAAATTAGCTAAGATTTTTAAATAGGTAATTTACAAGGGGGAAAGTCCCTAATAGTCAGACAAGTAAATGAATAAATTAAAACAAAACAAGTAGGAACTGGAAAAATGCCTCGGCTGGTAAGAGCACTGGGTCAGTTCCCTGCATCCATATGGTGGCTCACATCACCTGCAATTCTGGTTTCAGAGGGTCCAAGATTTTCTTCCGGCTTCTCCAGATACCATGCATGCAGGGATGGAGATACCTCCAGATTTTTTTTTTTTTTTTTTTTTTTTTTTTTTATTGTGCAGGATTGTTTTGGCAATTCTGTTTTGTTTGTTTGTTTGTTTTTCTTCCACATGAGGTTGAGAATTGTTCTTTCAAAGTCTGTAAAGAACTTTGTTGGTATTTTGATGGGGATTGCATTGAATCAGCATGTGGCTTTTGGTAAAATTGCCATTTTTACTGTGTTAATCCTACTGATCCATGAGCATGGAATGTTTTTCCATCTTCTGGTAAGTTCCTCAATTTCTTTCTTTAGAGACTTGAAGTTCTCATCATAGCTTCATATTTTGTACCTATATTCTGTCCTTTGTCCCTAGTGCAAGGCAGTAAAAATTTTAACATCCAAACTTCTGTTCTTCAAGTATGTAGTGAAGGGATGGGGAACCAGTGCATCTTTCCAGATTCTTCTGTGGTGGCATCAGCTGTAAGGGGAAGCTCTCAGAGCAGTATGCAGCCTACAGACCTTACACTAAGCCAATGCATCCACTTCATATGCACTGAGTCCTACAACCTTTCAGTTGCTCACGGGCTCAGCTTGTCCTGTTATCTTCTCTGGACCTCCCCAGCCCTCCTCAAAATTGAAACCCTCCATTCTAAGCATCACAGGAACTACTCGTGTTGACATATGAAGGACTTCTAATGGTCTTCATATACTCTCAACTTTCAGCTCCCTTTTGTTCTACAAAGCTTCCCTTGAAGCTTCTGTCTGGGTGGTTTTCCTAAAAAAGCTTTTGCTACATTATACCTCTGATAACCTGTTTACAGAATCCTGCATGCTCACCACCCCCTCCTCTGCCTTCAGGGTGGTCTCACCCTCTCCCTTTCTCCCCCATCTCTCCAATCACTCTTCCCAGTATTCTTCTCTAGACCACACTTCAGAGAGTATTCGCCTCAGGAACTTCATACTTCCTTGCACCCTCCGTCATCCTCCCCATGACTTCAAACCTTACACATGTGATGGTAGCTATCAAATTTATAGGTGGACCCTCTTTTCCTTCTTTCTTTGGCCACCTCTGCCTGCATTGCAAATAGTGAGGCCAATGCCAAATGTCCCAAATTTAGCTCTTAATCCTCTCTTCCAATAATACAAGCTTTCCTACCTTACTCAATGTCTCTACATTCTGGTAATTTTTCTAGTGTAGAATTGAAAACCATTCTCAAATATCCACTTCGTCATCTAGCTCCGCATTCAGTGTCTCCACTTCTGACTCCAGGCAGAACACTGCTAAACCTTATTAATTTTTTTTTTTTGAAATGAGGCCATGATCTTACCTCTTCTTGTCCCTCTCTGGTTAAATAGTCATGAAGGCTTCTCCTACAGTCGCCTCCTAACTGAGCTTCCCATACCTACTGGGATGCTGTTTCTCCTTTACTTGTCTATAGAACAGTCCAGACCGACCTTTAAAACTATGAACTTACTTAATCTTCCAAATTTTGATTAACATGGCTCAATAGCTTTCAATTCTCTTCATGTGGCCGCAACAACACTCTTAAACTACATGGTTTATGAACATTGAAAGTGATCTCATACAGTTCTAAAGAGTACACAAATCTCGTCACCAGTGTCCACGGTGTGGAGGTCTACTCTCTGCTCTACACCTGCATAGACATACGTGGAGGGTGAAGGCATCTTCCCGTGCTTCCTCTAGAAGGGTTCCAATACTACCCACGAGTGCTCCCCTCATCATAATAGCTATCTTTCCACTCTGCTTTCCTACTTATCAGGATCAGCTGTTAACAGCTGAATTTTGAAGGCAGAGGATATTCATGTCGTAGCAAACTTGCATGGAAATCTGTGAAACAGCCTGTAGGAAGCTTCTGCAGAACTTTGGCCTCTAATCGTACTCCAGCTGTCTTATTGCTACAAGTTTTTACTAGCCCGTTATCAGTATTGCTGTTGCTCTTCTGATAGTCCTCACCTTCAGCCCCCATGCAAGAATTACAGGTGCACACCAACATGTATATGCATCTAGTTTTGGTGAACGCCTGACAGCTTATGTCCTTCAAGGCCTGCTCCTTCCTAGCTCCTTTGCTTGACTGATGCTTTCTGATTCTCTAAGTTCATTTACGAAACATATTCCTTGTAGAACGGCAGAGAAACACTTAAAGAAATGCTCAATGTCCTTAGCCATCAGGGAGATGCAAATCAAAACGACCCTGAGATTTCACCTTACATCCATCAGAATGGCTAAGATCAAAAACTCAAGTGGCAACACATGCTGGAAAGGTTGTGGAGAAAGGGGAACCCTCCTCCATTGCTGGTGGGAATGTAAACTTGTACAACCACTTTGGAAATCAATCTGGCACTTTCTCAGACAATTAGGAATACTGCTTCCTCAAGTTCCAGCTATACCACTCCTAGGCATATACCCAAAAGTTGCTCAAGTACACAATAAGGACATTTGTTCAACCATATTCATAGCAGCTTTGTTCATAATAGCCAGAACTTGGAAACAACCCAGATGTCCCTCAACGGAGGAATGGATACAGAAATTGTAGTACATTTACACAGTGGAATACTACTCAGCAATTGAAAACAAGGAAATCATGAAATTTGCAGGCAAATGGTGGGACCTAGAAAAGATCGTCCTGAGTGAGGTATCCCAGAAGCAGAAAGACACACACAATATATATTCACTTATAAGTGGATACTAGACCTATAAGATAGGATAAACATACTAAAATCTGTACACCTAAAGAAGCTAAGGAAGGAGGAGGACCCTGGATAAGATGATCAATCCTCACTCAGAAAGGCAAACGGGACAAACATTGGAAGAGGCAGAAAGTGGGAACAGGACAGGATCCTACCACAGAGGGTCTCTGAAAGACTCTACCTAGCAGTGCATCAAAACAGATGCTTAGTCTCATAACCAAACCTTCAGCAGAGTGCAAGGAATCATACGAAAGAGGGGGAGTTAGTAAGACCTGGGGAGGAAAGGAACTCCACAAGGACCAAATATATCTAGGCACAGGGGTCTTGTCTGAGACTGATTCTCCAATCAAGGACCATGTATGGATATAACCTAGAACCCCTGCTCAGATGTAGCCCATGGCAGCTTAGTATCCAAGTGGGTACCCTAGTAAGGAGAACATGTCGGAGACATCTGACATGAACTCAGTGCTCTCCTTCCCTGTAGGAGGAACAACCCAGCTAGGCCACATAGGAGGACAATGCAGCCAGTCCAGGTGAGACCTGACAAGCTAGGGTCAGATGGAAGGGGAGGAGGACCTCCCCATCAGTGGACTCAGAGAGGGGCAAGGAGGAAATGAGGGAGGGTGGGATTGGGAGGGAATGAGGACCACAGCTGGGATACAAAGTAAAGAAACTGTAATTAATATAAAAAATAAAAATAATTACAAAAAGAAACATGTTCCTTGATTTCCTATCTGAATAAAGTCTCGGTTAATGTGCTAGAGAGGCTACATTTGTATGTCTGCATTTCCAGCTTGAGTATTGGTGACCATGTGCTTTTCAGTCATTGGATAAGTCCCTTTGAGGCTCAGGATTCTGCTTCATGGCAGTGTCTGGGGAAGCACGGATACCTCTAGGTTTATTTTAGCATTTGCTAATACATTTAACCACTTAACAAAACATAAAGTACACCCTACATGTGAAAATGTAATTTATAATGTATAAAATGCAACAGACCACAAAACCATCACCATTACCCTCAAGACCATTGAACTTCCAAAGTGTTCTCCAGTCACGCTTTTATTATTATTTCTGGTAAGAATACATGACATGATCTCTCCTTTCCTTGAAATATTTAAGGGTACAAATCAGCATTTTCTTTAATCTACTGCCGCTATGCTATGTATAATCCAGTGACCGGCACCTTACATTCCCTTGCTAATGACCATTCTATGCTTCTTAGTTATTAATCTTTTAAGGTTCCTACTTGTTTTCAAATCCTTAATCTAGTTGATCATTAAGTGACTGACAATCGTTGATAGTTCAAGACCGTTGGCTGCTTGTGATTTCTATATGCAGAATGGAGAATCTTATTCTCTTCAGTTTAGTTCAGTAAAAGATACATACAGAATGTGCTCACTATCTATGTTTGGAAGTGTTTATAGGAGGCCTAACTCAGCAAAATATTATTAGCAATACCAATAGCTACTAGAGTTTCCAGATGAGCTCTGCAGTCAAGTACACATAGAAAATGCTGCTTTAGAAAAAATAGGAAATGGGGGCAGGGCGGTCTCAGGGACAAGCTGGAGATCTGCAGCAGGCTCCCGGGAGGATATAGGGGTGCTCTAGCTGAGACTCCTACAAGTAGGGGACATGGAAACTGAAGTGGCCACCTCATAGCCAGGCAGGATTTCCAGTGGAGGGAGGGGGACACCAAGCCATCCACAAAACCTTCAACCCAAAATTTACCCTGCCTCCAAGAAATGCAGAATAAAGATGGAGCAGAGATTGAGGAATGTCCAACCTATCCCTGGCCCAACCTGAGAGCCACCCCACAGGAGACAGCCAACCCCTGACACTATTAAGGATACTCTGCTATGCTTGCAGACAGGAGCCTAGCATAACTGCTTCTGACAGGTTCCACTCAGCAGCAAATAGAAAGAGCCAATGCTGAGAGTCACAGCCAAACATTAGGCAGAGCTCGGGGAGCCTTGTGGAAGAGTGGGGGAGGAGGAATAGACGGACCTGGAGGGGACAAGAACTCCACAAAAACCCCAACAAAGTCAACTAACCTAGGCTTATAGGGGCTTACAGAGACTGCAGCACCAACCAAAGCTCATGCATGGACCAAATCTAGGCAGTATGTATGTATGTATGTATGAAACATGTATGTAACTGATGGGCAATTTGATCTTCTTGTGGGTCTGCTAGCAAGTGGAACAGGGGCTATCTCTGACAATGGACTATTGCCTGCTTTTAGGTCACTTGCCTCTAGCTGGCTGCCTTGTGTGGCCTCAGTGGAAAAGGATGTGCTTAGTCCTGCTGCGACTGGATGTGCCAGGGTGGCTTGGCAAGGGGAGGGAACTCCCTTTTCTGAGAAGAGGGGAGGGGGGAAAGAGGGAAAAGGAGAAGGAGGGAAGCTGGTGGGAGGGTGGGACAAGGAGGAGAGGAGGGAGGGGTGTATTGAGAATGTAAAGTACATAAATAAAGAAAAAGAGAAGAAGGAGGAGGAGGAGGAGGAGGGGGAGGGGGAGGGGAGGGGGAGGAGGAGGGGGAGGAGGAGGAGGAGGAGGAGGAGAAGGAGAAGGAGAAGGAGAAGGAGAAGGAGAAGGAGAAGGAGAAGGAGAAGGAGAAGGAGAAGGAGAAGGAGAAGGAGAAGGAGAAGGAAGATTAAATATCCATGTCCAGGTCTGCAAGTCTTGAGCCCCTTGTGGTTTGTGCTGTCAAGAAGGGGAATAATATGAGCTAAATTTTCTGGGATTCATCTTTTGGAACTCATAATCACTGACTAATTCTTGAGAAAATGTGAGCTTATTCTATTTTTATAATGGATTTTCACAGGATGGGGGAAGTTATTTTCTACAGATTTTCCAGCTACTAAGTCATTCTAGCATTTTAGAATTCCAAGTAAATCCAAGCCAATAATTTACAGTAAGCTCTTAGTAGGGATACAATCACAATAATAATAAAACAACAACAACAATAGTGTTTTAAATCTCAGAAAACAAATATTGTTAGAGCTGAATTGTTGTAATATTTCATTGCACCACAAGGTGGCAGTCATATGTTCCAAATGTCTGTCCAGTCTGTGCTGTTGTTTAAACCAAATCAGGGCAGCCAGTACATCATGTCTTTGGGTTCTCAGGCTTTTATAGCCAGACGTGCCGATTGTTATTATCTATATCATAACCCTCCTTAGAATGGCGTACAGTGATGACAAAATAGCAGCGGCAAAGAACATGGAGATTATAGCCGGACTATTTTTCTTTCATACCCGGTAACACACTGCTGTCAGAGTTTTAGTTTCAGGATTCACCTTTAGAACCAATAATTTTATTTTGAAATTATAGATACATGCTTTAAAAGTGGTAGAGCTGTCTAGACCTAGAGAATGCCTATTGTTTTTTTTCTGGACTCCGTGATCCAATTATTTCTTTTAAAGAAAATGAACAGTTTTTATGTCTTATTGTATAAAGTATACGCACTTTCCATCCTTTCAAAAACCCAGAACACTGATGAAAATTTCAACATTTTAAAAACTATTTATGCTTTGAAGTAGTTTAACTTGTTCTGTTTGGGCCCACTTCTGCATAGCAACAAAACCACCATACTCAAGAAGACGGACTCTCTTCCCTGAACACAGTATTGAAGGTACTTAAATTTTAAACAGCATCCAATCACAAAGGCCTTGGCTTTTATTCTCAGGGACAAATGAGCTTCTGCTTAACACGTTTAAATCAATATTATTCCAAATTTAGTATGCAATAAAACATAAATAGCTCCTCATGCTGTAGGGACCCATAAAGATTTAATGATGCCACGCCCACCTAAACATTCCAACTTGCGGCTCTGCCTACAACATCGCTGCTGGAGGAGCACGGGAAAGCAAAGGGAAGAAAGACTGCCATTAACTACTGTACGCATGGTTGGAAAGAACTCAGATTTACCTTCTCACCTTCTAGAAGGTGTCTAGTCTTGCTACACATTATGTGGCCTGTTACACTTACCACCAAATACAATGGGAAGTGCGGGCTTGTGTAATGGGGGCTTTCACATTTGAAAGATGCGATCCAAACACTAAACTTCAGCCAGTCATAGGAACAGACTGCTTTATATGCATTTATTTTCACCAATGATTTCTGAGTTTCTAAAATAAGTATGTTACTTATGTGCCAACTTATTTCCCAATCTCCTTGCTTCTTTCATGTTGTTATTAGAGAGACAGATCTAATTCCCCACCCTGGAAACACCTTGAAGCTGACTAAGTCAATACACTGAAATCTAAATGTGTTTTTCAATGACAGATGGCTTCAGGTAATAACAATAAACAGAAAAAAGCACATTAACTTTTTTCTAATGACTTACTTATTTTTATTTTACGTGTATGAGTGTTTGCCTGCATGTTAGTATACCACACGCATGCAAGTGCATTGCCAAGCCCAAAGGGGATGTCAGACCTCCTGGAACTGGAATAGCACACAGTCGTGAGCCACCAGTGGATGCTGGGCACCTAACTCAGGTCCTGTGCAAGAGCATCAAGTGCTCTGAAGCTTGGAGTATCTCCCCAATCCTGATATTAGCAGTTTTGAGGATCATGAATATTGCCAAGACTTAAGCTTTGGAGTTACAGAGACGACTATGAGACATAACACACAGATAAATTAGACATTGTACCGTACATAATACAATGGACTGTAGGGAAATGAGGAGGGGAAGTCAAACAGACCATATAAAGAGTTTCACGTGATTCAGGTAAATATGATTTTTCTAATAGATTTCTCTATTCAATCCAGAATCCAGGATACACAACAAAACATTTTCGTGCTGAGCCTGGGTAAGTAGGGCTCATCTAGTATAAACAACAGGTAGTATTATCTCTTAGAAATAGAAGTAAATACAATGTTTGAGGTAGTGCTTGATTTTTTTTCTCACTGCTTTGGGCAAATACTGCTTTCAAAGCGAATTCAAATTATACATTAATCTGTGACATAAAAGTAATCACAGTGATATGTCAAATGTCATCTTCCCAAATAGCATTACTCCTGTGGCCCCTTATGCCCAGTAATTAATATATAACTGGGCATAAACATTGATTCTGAAAATACAATGTATACCCCCATTATTCATCATTTTTATCCATTTTTCTCTGGAACATTTAAATGTATATCAGATCCAGCTTATAAAAAATGTCAAGTATATAAAACAAATCAAAAATATATTTTAAAGGCACACTAATTCTCTGATTTTATAAATAAAAATATTTAATATGTTATACTCCAAATGTCTGTACTTTCTTTAACTCTTTTTCCCTGACTATCTCAACATTTTCTGAAATTGTCTCATAATGTGTTAATAGTAGCATTTTAAAAATTCTATAAAATCTACTTAGCTTCGTAATATGGGTGCTTTGCTTTCATGTACGTCAGGACACCACAATTGTGAACACATTAGGGACCACAGAGACCAGGAGAGAGTTACAGGAGTTACAGAGGGCTGAAAGCCACCTTGTGAGGGCTGTGAATCAAGCTGGGGTTCTCTGAAGGAGCAACCTGTGCTTTTAACTGATGAGTGGTCTCTTCAGCCTCAGTAACAGTTATTTCTTAAGATTCTCTAATTCCAATGGTGTTTCCTTGTTGTGGTGGTTTGAATTCAAGTGATCTCCATAGGCCAATATATTAGAATGTTTGGTTCCCAGTTGGTGGTCTGTTTAAGAAGGATTAGGAGGTATGGCTTTCTTGGGGGAGGTGTGCCAGTGGGGGTGGGCTTTAAGGTTTCAAAAGCCCATACTAGGCCCAATATCTGTCTGTCTATCTGTCTGCCAGTCTCTCTCTCTCCCTTCCTTCCTCCCTCCCTCTCTCTCTGTGTCTCTGTCTCCTAGTTTTTGTCTCTGTCTCTGCCTCTTTCTGTCTCTCTTTCTCCTTCTCTCCTTCTCTGTCCCTCTGTGTCTGTCTCTGTTTCTTAGTGTTTCTGTCTCTGTGCCTCTCTCTCTGTCTGTCCCTGTCTGTCTCTTTCTCACCTCACAGCAATAAAACAGTTAAAAATGCTTGTTCATTAGCCTTTTCCACTTGTGAGTCTCAGTGGGAGCTGCTACCCTGACACTCAGGCTTTAGTCGTGGGTTCTAGACCAGTCACAGGCACGGTGATCCTGAGGTCAAAAGCCAAAGCCTCAGGCTTGTTTGTTACAAACTGTGCTAGCTAGGTCTTTCTGCTCCATCTCTTTATACTTCTGTATTTGTAAAATAAGAGAACGTTTGTTTCAAGCTTCTCCAGGAACAGGCAAGAGTCTCTGATGACACCCTGCGTGCCCTTGACAGTGAAGGAGCACTCCATGTTTTCTAGGGAACTAGAGATTACCATGCCAAATATGAACAAGTTTTATCATTAAAATACCTGGGAAAACTATTTATAAAATTCATTACACGTTCTCATTTTGGGGTATAGAACACAGGAAATTGTTGTTTTGTTTGTTTGTTTTTGTTTTTAATTTGGCAGAGCATTCTTTGTCCAACATGTTCATCCTTCTCCAACTTTAGCCACGGAGAAGTTGCCTGTGCTGCAATGAATATCCCCACTCGTGTTAAAGCAAGCAGCCGCACTTAAATTCCAGATGAAAGTTTTCATAGAAGACGGGCAAGAGGCAGGGTAACAGGGTGAAAAGATGAACATTCATTGTTCACATGTATAAAACTATCAAAGAATAAAAATGAATGAAAAAAAAGAATTTAACTTTTATAGACCAAAAGATCTATACACCTGAAAATACATCAGCAAGAGTGCTGAGAATGAACACTTGGTCAAAGATATTCGCTTCGATAAAGAGTGCTATGGAAGCAGGACATCAATGTTTAGAAGAATGAGGACAAATCTCTATTTTATTCTGAAAAAAAATCAGTTCAAGGTAGATTAAGAGTTTAACTGTAAATCCTCAAACTATGAAAATGCTAAAAGAAAACATGTGGTGAAACACTGTAATTCTGTTTCGGGCTAGGTTTTCCTTTCAAAGATAAGAACTTAAAAGCACAGACAACGAAAGCTAGAGTAGATTCAACGCAATTGCCACCAACTAAAAAGGTGATGTGCAGCAGAGTAAAAAGAAAACCTGAAGACTGGAAACATTTCAAATACAAACCTGAAAAGAAGCTAAGAAGCAGCTCAAACAAGAATTCAAACAATTCAGTATCAAAATACAAATATCTACTTTGTAAATCTCCAATCTAAAGGATTTATACATGGACAGTGTGTGGAAATCTGCTCAGCACCACTCAGTAAAATGTAGATGCAAATTAAAACCATGATGGGATACTACTTTATACCTGTTAAAATGGTCAGCACACACACACTCTCTCTCTCTCACACACACACACACACACACTCACACACTCACACACACACACTCATACACACACACACATACTCACACACACACACTCACACGCACTCACACTCACACACACTCACATACTCACACACACACTCACACACTCACACACACACCTCGGGGTGGGCAGTGGAGGATGTGGAGAAAGAGGAACTTCATGTTGGTGGAGGGATTGTAAATTACCAGAGCCACAAAATGAAAAATATCATGGATGTTCTTTAAAGACTCTAGGATGAACTAATATAGGATTTAGTTGTATATAATGAACAGATTCAGACCCATTCAGTTGACTACAGCGTATGTGTTAGAGGGATATAAAATCAACATATTGGAGAGATAGCCATGCCTTAATGTTTATTACAGTATTATTTCTAACAGTAAATTAAGAGAAGAAGGTAGGTGTCTATCAGCATGTAAGTATTTAAAAAGTGGCACAGTATAATACACAATGAAATATTATTCAGCCATAAAAAAGATGGCTGCCATATAAAAAAGATTCTGTCACCTTGAAACAATGTTCATGGAGCAGGAGTCCAGAAAAGACCTGATCCAGACATGGAAAGACAAATACTGCTTTTGCTCACATGTGAAATCTAAACAGGATGAGCTTACAGAAATACAGAGCAGAACAGTGGTTACCAGAAAGAACAGAAGACAGAAGTGGGTAGAAATTGGCTATGAGATGCACAGTCACAGGTGGGTAAGGGGACTAGGTTGAGTCATTATTCTACAGCATTAAGAAATGGCTGAAGGGAATGTTTACATGTTCTCATTACAAAGAAATGACGGATGTCTGAGACAACGGAGGTGGGTGAGATCAACCCTAGCTTCTTTTAACGACTGTGGAGCAAAGATGGCCTCCTCCTGCCCACTACAGACTGCATGGCAAGAGCAGGGTGCAGCCTTCCTTCTGCTCCATCTCACTCTTCGGAGCTGTGCTTATTGTTCATAGTCACAGATACAAAACCTAAGTCAAGACACAGATGCCACTGTTCTGTGCAAAAGCAACGAAAGCACAGATAAAGTTTGTAGGAAGGAGATATTGCTAATATCTAGTTTAAAAAATCGATTTCAAGTCTAACCTTTAAAATATCTCAAGCAGTCAAGTTTATATAAATGCTGGCCTCTTTGCTGCAGCTATGATTCTGCGGGCTTAGACTACGCTTAGCTCTGTCGCTGGGATTCAGCGCATTCAGAGCACTACTGAGATGTCGTTCAGTTAGACTTTTGGTTATTTCATTTACTTTAATTAATAACAGTTACAAAACTCTAATTATGCATATTGCTCATCCTTGAATTCTGCAATAGCTTCTCTTTGACACTTAATAATGCCTAAATAATCATATGGAAATGAAAAGATCTGGAAGACTAATAGAAGGATTCCAGCTATAAAACTCAGTGGCGTATGACAGATGGCCACATAGATGGAATAGAGACACAGCATGCACACTTCCAGATTAAACTCAATATTTGTTGGTACATATGCTAAATGCTGTGGTATATTTTGATTCTGTACATGTCTGTGATAGCATATATATATATGTTTATTTATTTATATATATATGTTTATTTATTTATACAGCTAACCTCCTTTGAATCTTTAGACTTTGAAAGGTTGCTAGTTACCCTTCCACACATGTGTAATCCTAACTATACCCAAACACCAGCACAATTGCACACCTGAGGTCATTAAAAATCGATGCTATAAATGACATAACCATTGCTCTCCAATGAGGGAATTCTTAGTGACTCAATTCTCCAAATCAGCGATTAAAGAGAGGGATGGCTACTGAGGATGCTCCCTGCTGTTTTACATAGTAGTAATTATATCTCACCAATAAGCTATGACAAGTCCCTTCTCTTCAGGATATTGATGTATGTATGATGTTTACTGTCTTTTTTTTTTAGAAAAGGCATTGTAACTACAATAAAATATCTCATTGTGTAGATCTGCATTTCCCTGCTAAGATATATAGAGACCATCCCCCTTTGAAAAATGTCAATTTAGAAATTTGCCTATTTTAAAACTAGATCATTTGCTGCTAGGTTATTTGAATTCCTTGTATGTTCTAAATATTAGCCACCTGTTGGAAAGCAACCTGCAAATATTTTTTCCATTTAGAAATTTATGTGCTTCTTTTGGGGACTGTATATTTGTGGTATCAATGCTTATGATTAGATAGATACAATCTCATTTGTCAATTTCTGTTAATTATTGTGCTTTGAGGTTCGTACAAAAATTTCTGAGATTAATGTGTTGGAAAATTTCCTCCAGAGGAAAGGAAATCAATATGTTCAAGAGGTGTCTTAACGTCCACGCCTATGGAAGCATTCTTCCTAACAACCAAGACATACAATCAGAGACAGACAGACAAATATCGCGAGTTCACACTACATGTGGCAGTTAAAGAAGTTGCTATCATAGAATAAAGTGTAGAGCAATCGTTAGCAGAGTTTGTGGTGTAGAAGATGGTAGATGGATCAAGGGCAGTTGATATGTACAAAGGAATGATTAAATAAGAAGAGTTCTCTAATGTTTGATATAATAAGAGAACTAGTAGTAAGGACTTTGAATGCTCTGATCTAAACCCACGATGGACTGGGAGTGTATGTCAGGATCAGACTGCCTGTCTAACGTTCATGTTTGATCACTAGACTCAGAAAGAAACCAGAAAAATAGTAATTGATTGAACAAAGATGGTCATTCCTCATTGCGGTTACAAGACACCTAACAGAGAGGACTGAGGAAGGTTGCGTGGGCTGCGGGTTTAACAGCTGTATTCCATCATGCAAGGGAAGGCGTGGTGGCAAGCTCTACCTCTGGTGACAGGGCTTTGGGGAACAAGCTATTGTTTTATCTTGACAGTTTGGAAAACTGAGAGTAGGGCCAGGATGTAACACAAAGCCGACTCCTATGAGCTACTTCCTTCTATGTGGCTCCACCTTCAAGGCTGTACATCCAGCACCACCATCAGGGGCCAGGTATTCAAACACATAAGCCTGTAGGAGGCATTTCACATCTGAACTACAAATGCTGATTCTTCTGAGATGGTCGTTATTACATACACTTGTACCTAAATATATAAATTACTATGTACCAATTAAAAGTATTAATATGAAAGCTGATGGAAAATTATTTTTCTTTTTAAATTAAAACTTAAAGAGAATGCTTAGAAACACCTCTAGGTTCTTCAATGATTAATCACAGGCATTTCAACAATTATTTGATATAGTCAAAGATTATATACATTCTATAATAGAAAAAGAAGACAAGGAAAGCAAATGTAACACCTACAATGTAACAAAAATACTTGAAGAACAATGAAAAAAAAACCTTCATTCCTCATGCTAAAAACAGTTACTAAGTGGCTGTGACTTCAAAACTTGCAATTATCTTGCTAAAGGGGATGTCTTCATGGCAGATATAGCATAGTGGTAGGTGTTTGGAGTCCTGGTTCCTAACTCCAACACAGTATCGCCTGCAACCTGCTGCTGGGTGTCTGCGTCCACAAATCTATAAAAAGCTGCACCTCCCAACTTACCCCGCTCTCTCGGTTTCTGCCATTGATGGTTTGTCATGTTGTCAAGGAAGACAAAGCTCGCACCTATTATAAGATCTGTGCTACTTTTCTCGGTGAATGGAGTCTCCAGCTGGCAGAATTTCCATTTCTGAAATACATTCACGTATGTAGCAATATTTACTGGAAGTCAATTAAGTGTTAGGCACTGGGAAGTCAGCGGTATATAAAGTCAATTTTTTTTTGTTCCCATAGAGCTTTCATTCTAGTGAAGAGAAACAGGTAACATGCATTTTAGCATGTAATATGCTGTGTGGTAAGAAGTACATGAAGTAACATGAAGTCTGGCACAGGAGAAAGCAGGGTGGTTTACTATGGCTACAGGTAGGGAGGGAGAGTCTTGCCTCCAGGTAAACGTTCAAAGGAGGAACTGAAGCAAAGAGGTTGCACTCTTGACAGACATATCAGCAAGTGCAGAGGCCTCTAGAACCCCAGAACAGTAGACTCTGAAGGACTGAAAAAAGAATGGCAAGCTATGAAGTCAGAGCTCGGTAGAGCAATAAATCACAGTCAGAATTCTCATTCAGTAACAATTTGTGATGCTTGATTCCAATGAATTGAAATATAAGGGCAAGTGGATAATTAGAAAAAAATATTTTTAAGACTGCCCTTTCTGTTATCAAGTTATCATTCTTCAATTAGAAAATGTGCCAATAATAAATAAAATATTCTCAAATACCTTAAATAATTAAGACTAGTTGGCCTGAAATAAAGACTGATAATGGGGTCTGGGGGCTCAGTGAATAAGAGCTCCTGCTGATCTTCCAAAAGACCTGAGTTCAATTCCCAGCTCCCGTATCCAGCAGCTAACAACCACACATAACTCCACCTCAGCCACCTGCACTCATGTGCACACAGCCACATACAAACACACACACATAAAATAATAGACTTTAAAGAAAGAAAAACAAAACAAAAAACAACAAACAAATAAAATAAAGGCTGATCATGTATATGAAATGAGCATGGGCTTTTATGACATCACCTTATATCTATATTAATTCCTTTTAAATATTATGATATATATATAGCAAAACAGTATAGAATATAAAATGTTTAGGATTTTTCTATGATTCTGCAAAAATCTTATTTATCTTGATACTAATACAATAACATCAAATATGATTTTATAATATCTGTAACAAAAATAGCCCATTTAATTCAAGAAGCATTTATTAAATTTTAGGATTTAGTGGAAGCTATGAGAAAGCCATTATTTGGAGCTATTGATAAATATTCTCCTATTGTAATAGGTAGAAATCTAAAATATGCCCTGATATTTCTCATCCAAACCCTGACTAAGGAAGTAAGGAGATAACCATATTCATGGTCTGTGTTTTAGGTCGCGGGTGTTGCAGCAGAAACCAGTTGACATTAAGTCGATCAAAAAGAACATGGAGAAATGGCTCATTGGTTAGGACCACTGGATGCTCTCGCATAGGAATTGGGTTTTGGTTTCCAGCACCCACATGGTGGCTCACAACCATCTGTAACTTCAGTTCCAGGGGATCTGCAGCCCTCTTCTGGCTTACGCAGGTAGTTCACACACACAGTGCACAGACACACATGCAGACAAAGCATTCTCAAAAAGTAAGAATAAAGAAACCCTTTAAAGAACATAGTAAGGTGGTTTTTAATGTAACCCCACTTGCTCAGAAAGCACAGAGGTTTTTCTATGGGCATCCTAGAGAAAAGTTAAGAGCTGAAGCACAGGTGGTCTGAAACTGAAGTTGTCAAGATGCAGAAGGACACATGCAATGAGTCCCAGACTAAGCCATGGAAGCCTAAAGCAACCCTTGTCTGGCAGACAAGGAAAGAGCACCTGCAGAACAATATCAATGACGACGATGTAATGGATAATTGTCAACTTGATGAGATCCAGAAGCATCTGGAATTAATTTGATTAGATTAGTTGAGTGTAATGACTGCCCACTGTGGGTGTCATCTTTTCTCTGGGCTAGACGGCATAAAATGGGAAAAGCTAGCTGAGCACAAGTATTCACGTCTCTCTTATTGACTATGGATGAAATGTGACCAAACTCCTGCCTCAAACTCCTGGGCTGTGATTTCTCCACAGACAGACTGGAACTGTGGCCCAAAACACAGGCTTTCTCCATTAAGTTGCTTCTATTGAAGTACTTATCACAGTAACTGGACAAGCAACTAAAGCAGAATGAGTTCTGAAAATATTAAACAAATATGGATGATGGAATAAGACACTTAGCCTGGCCAATACCATGATCTTGACCTTGTAGAGAACAAAGAAAGGGACCAAGCTGTGCCCATATTCTCAGCCTTTATAGGATCTACGAGCTATTAAGTAATTGTTTGAAGCTGTTCTGCTCATGGAAATCAGCCACAAAGGAACACAATACTAATAAATTACCAGAAGAGTCTATTGATGGCTCAGCTGGAAACATTAAAAAAGAAACAGGAAGGGAACTTAAGAGAGTTCCTACAAAAGTCATCAGCGTGCTGGTTAAAAAGCTGTCTAGCAGTCCATGACAAAACAATGTGGAAAACCTTGTGGTTTATAGCAAAGTTGTGTCGAATTAGGCAGCTCGTATCCAGTCAAACAAGCCTATCTTGCTCGGCATCCACGACCGGCAGCCCTTGCTCTAAGGAAGCTATTCCTGTCTCCGAGGGGGAAGCTGTCTAAAATGAAAAATGAGCACATGGGCAGACAACTGGTTGGCCTGTGCTGAAACTCAACAGAGTCCAGAATATTTTATAGCATGAATACTTAATTGTTCTACAGAGTAAGTCAGATATCCATCTCATCAAAACTCTTTCAAATTGGACCTATGATTAAGTCTAGACTCTAGACTTGGATGCAAAAGAAGGGGCCCTCTTCCTCTTAATAGTCTCCCAAGTACTTCCATCAAGTTACCAGTATCGTCCATATTTTCCAGGCAGTTACCTATCCTCCACTCCTCTCCCAAGTCTCCTCTACAGTCTATTCCCACTACAGTAGTTGGCCTGGAACCATTTTACACTGTGATACATGCCTTGGTTTTCAATAGAATATGCTTCCTCAGTAAAAGACTATTTGGCAAAGAAACAAATAGCATATTTAAAGTGAAGAACTGGGGTAGGTGTCGTGACAATGACCCTGTGGTCTCAGCACAGGGGAGGCTGAGGCAAGAAGACTAAGAGTTTGAGGGCCAACAATACCGTGAGATCCTATTTCAG
Organism: Meriones unguiculatus; assembly: GCF_030254825.1. Taxonomy (NCBI): domain Eukaryota; kingdom Metazoa; phylum Chordata; class Mammalia; order Rodentia; family Muridae; genus Meriones; species Meriones unguiculatus. The sequence continues at coordinate 29,022,748 of NC_083353.1, read as the reverse complement.
GAAAGAAAGAGGGAAAGAAGGACGGAAGGAGAAAGACGTAAACAAAGAAGCAGAGGAAAGAACTGCCGATCATATACTCAAGAAGAATAAGCATAAATTAGGACAGTTGTGACAACGGCATTGGCTGAAGTAGAAAATGTGTTTTGGCAGTTGAGACATTAAACTACTCAGCAGAGCATATGGAGGCAGTCAACAGTATGAATGCTAGACTGAAGAATTCCGAAGTAACCAAGTCAACACAAAGCAGGTGATGCAAGCGGAGAGCAGTCAAAGCTAAAAATCCCTGCCTCACACTAGACATCAAAAGGTAAATAAGTGATGGATACCCTTGATCACGTGGATACACATGATCAGGCAAAACAATCACTTCCTAATGCTGTTAGATGGTTTCTCTTTAAATTTTTTTCTGATGTTTAGAGCCTTAAATGCAAATGAAGTTTCAAACTATAAACTTAAAATATAAATGAACCCTTTGTTTAATACTAAGATAAATGACCTACAACACACATAAACATATTAATATTCATAATATAAAGTGTTATTAAAATACAAAATTTTAATATTAAATACCCTTTAACTAACACTTTCTTTCCTCAAAAAAAAAAGAGTTAGATGTAGATGTGTTAATACAGATCATTAAGGCATTCATCAGTGTTCTTTCAAAACTCATTTAATGTAAATTCTGTTGTAGCTATAATACTTATGACATTTAAAGTATTATATAAAAAATATGTACCATATTACAAAACTAATTGAAATCTTTCAAAAGTAGTATTCTTTGCTGGCAAGATTTCCAAATTCTTCTAGCTATGAAAGTGTTAATGCAAAGATTTGGTTGTAGTTATTTCATAAATGCTGTCATCTTTGGTGCTAGTGACAGCCTATAATTCTGGCATTGAAAAAGTGCATAAGTGGCCAAAGCAATGCCCCACGATTAGACGCTTAATGACACCACCAAGGAAGACCCTTTAATAGTTAATACATGACATTTAATTTTCTCAGTGCAGTTGATACAGCCTTGCTGACTGGAGCACATTGTTTAAAGTCCTAATCATTAATGGTTTAAGTTTTATTTATTTTTTTTTCTAAAACTGAGAGCCTATGTTTTGTTTTTTTCTCTGGTTTGAATGTTCACACCTGTAGAGTCTACCTGGCAGGACAGTCAGAATATCAGAGGGCTTGCTCAGAAATCCGGCAACCACACTGCCCTGCTAAAGGATGATGAGTTTATGAATGCCTCCAGTTCTCAGGCTTCTTATTAAAAGAAAAAATTCACAGAGGCCCAAGTCCTATTCCCTAGCACCCTTTATCAGCTTGTGAATGTGACCAAGTTATTTCCTAAGTGCCATTCTAATGTTACAATATGTGCGGTATGTCTGGCTTTTATAAATCGCTCTCCATAGCTAGAATGAAAAATTTAATGTACAAAAATAAAAATGCCTTAGACAAAGGTGCAGGACGTGACTCTTGCTGTTACTATGGGTTGCCTTTTGCTCCCTCACCTGCTTGCATTTCCTTCTTCTTCAGTCATAAACAACTACTATCCCCTTTTCTACTTTTTGAAGCAAAGGACATACATTTGCTTATGTCATCTTCCTTCTACCTCATTTGAGTGCTCCAAAGTGTGTCATCAGTTCACTCAGGCATATTGTATACTTTATTCAAATGGCTAACACAGCTAGGCACCGTCCTTGTTAATGTACAAGCCTCACTAAACTATTATTATTCTCCTATCACAATATTCTGTGATGATCTACACTTACAGTTACTAACATCACTGCCAACAGAATTGTCATCAACCGTGGGCTTTGCCACACAGCAGTCCTGCAGTGTCCAGGCCTTCCACACACTTTAGGTTCTCTTTACCATCAGCCAAGTGCTGGCTATTACAGACCAGATGCTAAGTCGATGCACACAGGAGATCATTTTCCTCATGCTTTCCTGTGTTCCTTCTTATGTTTTAAGATCTCATGGTTTATGTAAAACAACAAGTCTGGAGGGGGCAAAGCCGTAGATTTGAAAGGGAATGCAGAGGAAAACGCAAATGACAGGTTAGGTTGGCACAAAGAAACATTTCAAGGTAAAACACCACTAGAAGGAGTTGTTGATAATAAAGTTCTGACCTTCAGACCTCCTGAGATACCAACTTGCATGTTGGCCATCCCCTGACTGCCTAGTGTGCAAGTACAGAAACAGTTCTCCATTTCTGGGTGTCGTTGGCCATAACATGACTGCCTAGTGCACGCATACAGAAACAGTTCTCCATTCTGGGTATTGCTGGACAGCACATGATGTTTAATCAGTTGTGTTCATGATACCCCAGATTAATCTATCACCATGCCATTACTTGGATTACTTGGCGTTGAGTGAGGTTTTACATGGGTCATTTTACATGCTTATTCCATTACCTTTGGCCTTCCACATGCAATTTATAGTCTCATCCCAAAATTATGTAAGCATTAGAAAGCACAGATATCATACTTCATCTCTGTTGCCATTAGAGACAATGATCTTACCAGCAAGCCCTGTGAATCAGCTCTGTGGAAGCGGGAAGATCACACCCAATTCTCAAACAATAACATCCTCTGAGGCAAAGGAGACATTTATTTCTACATTTCAGTTTGCTTTCTTTAATGTGTCATTATAATTTTATTAAAGTGGGTTTTTCCAAGCTGAAGAAAATCTAAGTTTTTGGGATTCTAAAGCAATGAAAGTTCATAATGATGTTTACTCTTGAGATAAAGATAGCTATCTTAAAACATCTCCATGTCAGAGTTAAGGGCCTTTTTTGCTGGGATGGATTCTTTGATTTCTTAGAACAGCACTGTACCATGTAAGAGTTGTGTCCATCTCACTTAACACCCCCATTCCCATCTTCACTAACCCTACATCTGACAGAGGGCTAATATCCACAATATATAAAGAACTCAAGAAGTTAAACATCAACAAATCAAGCAATCCAATTAAAAATGGGGCACAGAGCTAAGCAGAGAATTCTCAACAGAGGAATATCAAATGGCAGAGAAACAAAGAAATGTTCAACATCCTTAGTCATCAGGATCAAATCAAAATCCTGAGATTTCACCTTACACCCATCAAAGGGCTAAGATCAAAAACTCAAGTGACAACACATGATGGAGAGGATGTGGAGAAAGGGGAACCCTCTTCCATTGCTGGTGGGAATGTAAACTTATACAACTACTTTGGGAATCAATCTGACACTTTCTCAGACAATCAGGAATCTTCCTCAAGATCTAGCTATACCACTCCTAGGCATATATCCAAAAGATGCTCAAGTACACAAAAAGAATATTTGCTCAACCATGTTAATAGCAGCTTTATTCGTAACAGCCAGAATTTGGAAACAACCCAGATGTCCCTCAACGGAGGAATGGATACAGAAAGTGTGGTACATTTATACAATGGAATACTACTCAGCTATTTAAATAAGGAAATCATGAAATTTGCAGGCAAATGGTGGTAACTAGAAAAGATCATCTTGAGTGAGGTAACTCAGAGGCAGAAAGACACACACTCACTCATAAGTGGTTATTAGATATATAATATGGATAAACACACTAAAATCTATAGTTCTAAAGAAACTAAACAAGGTAGACCCTAGGGAAGATGCTCAGTCCTCATTCAGAAGGGCAAACAAGATAAACATCAGAAGCAGGAGAAGACAGGGAACAGGACAGGAGCCTACCACAGAGGGCCTCTGAAAGACTCTACTGATAGAGGTATCGAAGCAGAGGTTGACAGCTAAATTTTAGGGGCAGAATGCAAAGAATCTTATGGAAGAAGGGGGAGATAGACCCAGAAGAGACAGGAGCTCCACAAGGAGACCAACAGAGCCAAAAAAAAAAAAAAAAAAAAAAAAAAAAAATCTGGGCCCAGGGGTCCTGCAGAGCCAGATCCTCCAACTGGAGATTTCCTAGACCCGCTGCTCAGATGTAGCCCATAGGCAGCTAAGTCTCCAAGTGGGTTCCCTAGTAATGGGAGCAGGGGCTGTCTCTGCCATGAACTCAGTGGCTGGCTCTTTGATCACCTCCCCCCTGATGGGGGAGCAGCCTTACCAGGCAAAGGAAGACAATGCAACCAGTCCTGATGAGATCTGATAGGCTAGGGTCAGAGGGAAGGAGAGAAGGACCTCCCCTATCAGTGGACTAGGGGAGGAGCATAAGGGAAGAAGCAGGAGGGAGGCTGGGATTGGGAGGAGACATAGGAGGGGGGCACAGCCAGGATACAAATTAAATAAATTGTAACACGTGGTAATAAAAAAAAAGAATGACAACAAACAACAAAAATAAATAAAAATAATGAGAAAACAATAATTAAAAAATAAAAAATAAAATAAAAAATGTCTACCAAAACCATCCCCATTCCCATTTGTAAATGGCACACTTCGATCCTACTATATCCAAAGACTAAAACTTCAATGAAAAGTGTTTCTTAGCAACCTTGTTCATTTTTGTCCTTTTTTTTTTTTTTTTTGGAAGGGTTTCACAAAGTAGCCCAGGATGGGATGGGATGTGACTTTTGAAAACAGTTTGAATTCAGTAATCTAATCCCTCTGTGCCATTTCATTTGATGCTCTATATTTTGGTATAAGTAAGAAAAGATAAGATTTTCTCAGTTCAGTCTAATGCCTCAAAGAGTAAATGTTCAGAACATTTTATGGTCTGTCTGAAGCAACTATACAGCTGGAAGGAAAGGCAAAGTTCCCTCGTGTTTTCTATAACTACTTAGACTCTGGGCTGTCCAAAATTCAATAACTTGGGCTAGAGGACTGAGAGGAGCAGAGACAGGGATGTTAGTGAGTCAATAGCAAAGACAAGAAAAGGCTGCTTCACATCCCTAAGCCTTCTTACAGACTCCATACTAGCTTCCCTGCTCCCACTCCTCCTCTGCATTGTCCTTTTCTGTAGTGTCTCTGCCTCGGCTATCCACAAACTCTCTTCCATGGCCAGCACAGCTTCAGAGGAAACAACTTAGGCTTTGCTTCCCCAGATCTTTGATATGAAAATGTTCTTAGCATTTGATTCAATGGGCATTTTCCCAGCTCCTACCCAGCTTTGTTGGTGGAAGCTGTGGACCCCTTTAAAGAATTCATCCGACTAAATAAGGCCCAGTGAAGGCTACCTCCCTCTGACTGACTTTATTGCAAGTGTGAAAGCTGCACAGCCACAGCAGTGACATCCCGTGATTCACAGGCTGTCTTCTCTAACAGCTCAATATAAGGCCTGGGTCATTAGGAGTCATTTTAGAATTCTGCCTACACCACAAGTCCTAAATCCAGTTTTATTTGGGTGTTTTATTACATTCTGTCTTCCAGACCTCAACATAGGGTCCCCAGGCAGACGCTCAGGCCACAGATAATCAAAGAATTATGTTGGTTTGGCCAGGCTCTGTCTACAGGGAATTCTCAAAACACTTCCTGCCACATTTCCTTCAATTACCCTGAACTTAATAAAAATGTACAGAGTTTTCTCTTCCTGGGGCTTTGACATCAATACCTAATTGTAGATCAATAATACAGAAAGAAAAGTCTCATACATTTAAAATCTGTATGGGTATAGTATGTACTCTTCAGCCACAATAAATCTAAAATGTTTTGCCTTTACTCATAAATTTTAAAACAATACTTTATCTTCTTTTGAAAAATTAAATACTCTTCAGTTTTCGGCATGACTGATAGCCTGTGCTGGAGCAGCAGTGGGAACTTACTGTGGTCTGTTTTCTCTCTACAGACTTTTTGGTACGTGTGTAGTACAAAGCAGAAGCCTTTGACTTCCGCTGCACGATCTATCATTCATAAATGCAAAGTTTATGTGTGTTTATCAATATTACTGAATCAAAACAGTAAAGCCGAGAGAGTGCAGAAAAAGGAGGCAATTTCCAATCCTTTAAAATACCTTGAAAAACTAATTATCTTACCTAGCTTTACTTTTCTTGCTGGCTCAAGACCTGGTAATGATTTCTTTTCAGGAATATAAAGTACACCAAAGAACAGTTCTGAAATGATTCACAGATGATTAGCATGCTATTTAAAGAAAATAGGAGCATCACACTTTAAACAGTCAGGTTAAAAACTGTAGGGATTATCTTCAAGATCAGAATACTTGCTTTTTTTCCCTAGTCCTCAGCATTCTACTTTTCTTTCTCTGTAGGGAGATGGGCTGGTGCGTTGGAGTAAAGCAGTACAAAGACACAATGACATCAGTCACTTGTTAGGACTAAAATGATGATATGCCAAAGAAGCACACAAGCAGAAAAAAAATCATATAAGCAAAAGATAATGCCAAATGGCAGAGCCTGTTAGAATAAATAATACACACCAAAAATAGCGGAAAAGAAAAGATCCTTGCAGCTGCTGTTTAGAAATATTCATCATTTTTTTTTTTGATCCATCAGATTTAGTTACTACCATGTTAAAAATAACAGTGTTACCAGGCAGTGGTGGTACACGCCCTTAATCCCAGCACTCAGGAGGCAGAGGCAGGCAGATCTGGGGGCAGTCTGGTGTACAGAGTGAGTTCTATGACGACCAAGGTTACACAGAGAAACCCTGTCTTGAAAAACAAAACAAAACAAAACAAAAAGAAAGAGAGAGAGAGAAAGAGAGAAGAAAAAGAGAAAGAAAGCTGACGAGGGTCTAACAGAATGGGCTTTCTTGGCACACTGCACAAGACTTCGCCAGCAGGGTCCCATTTGTTCCCCGAACAAGCCTAGGAGGGGTGTGTTCTCGTGATCCCGTGTTCCTGGGATGGATTGACAGTCTCCACGATGGCAGCCTGTATAGTGGAGACTTGTGTGTGTCCACTCACGGCCCTGCACGCTCCTTCCCCCTAGACACCAAAGGCTTTCTGCGTCCATTCCTGTCTGGCATGCTGTCCACTTCCTGTGGCTCGACTGTGCTTGGCCCTATGCTGAGCCAGGCCATGGCAGCACCGCCTTGGGGGTGGCACCGAGTTGACAGAATGGGAAGTGCCTGCTGGTGGCTCCTCACTGAGACAGACCTGCGGAGGACATTCTACACCAAGCCACGAGCACCGCTGGAGGTCGCCTGGATCTCTGCCTATTCACCCTGCAGCATCCCTTTCCCTTCCCTCTCTCTCTCTTACCTTACTCTCTTACCTCTCACCATGGCTTTCTAGAATTTTCTACAAAAAACTCAAATTCCCATGGCAGAGTTCTTTCTAGGGCTTTTTTCTATGACAGTAATAAAGTATTAAAAGCAGCTGAAATCTCAGTATTATCAGTACTTCTTGAAAAAGCCATTCATTCCACTTTTATAATTATACTCACAGACTATCTTTAATAAAGTGGAGCAAAGCTTTGTTCATTCTTCTTTTCCAGTTTAAATAGCAATTCTTCTCTGCTAACTTTATTCAATAAGTGATAAGTTCTTGGTTCATAGGAACTTTAGAAAAAGCTAATGCGCAATTGTGTAGTTACTGCCTCTGACTACATTTTTCTATGAAAACATTCAGAATTCTAAACCACTTAGCTACATTTTAAAGATGTTTATGGTGAACAAATCAGTCGTTCCTCAACTATAAAGAGACTTTCACTTCAATTCACAATTCTAGAGTATTGTCACACCAGAGAGCCAGGGTTACAACTTTATTTCTAAATGGTAATGAAGACCCAGGAATTTCTTCTCTCATGAAGATACAATTTGTGTCCATTCGGAAGATGAAGCCTCTCTCCCTTTCTCAATAGAGAAGCAACTGCTGGTACTGACACACTTGAGGCCCCACCCCTGCAATATGGCTCTCCATAAGTGCGGCTGACATCAGCCCTCACTGCATTTCCAGCAGGGGAGGAGAGAGTGGCCTGCGAAGTTGACACTAGAAATGATAACACTTCCTCTTTGATCTGGGAACCAAGCACACATTTGCAGGTAAGGAAAAATAAGAAAACTTAGATAACAAAGATATCAATAAAATGTTCTCAGGATTGAACTTTCCATTTGATCTAGAGGGAGCTTATTGCAGAATCCACTTCTGACACATGCTTATAACTAACCTAACTGAATTCAACCCCAGTTCTTTCAGGAGCCTCAGGGACTGTGTGTTTCCTGGGGAACACCAAAACTGAGCAAATAACAGTTGGCTACTTGTTAATGAAACTACATAAGGACATTCATGATTCCTTTCACTTTTTTATTTTTTTACTTTCCACTTTAAAAGCATGTAGCCTGGCCTGGAGAAAAGGCTCAGTGGTTAAGCATGCTAGCTGTTCTTTCAGGGGACCTCAGTTTAGTTCCCGACAATCACATGTGCTCCCAAACCAACAGACATACATGCATAAGCATAATTTTAAAAATGTGAGCCACCAGACTTCAGAGCTGTGTCAGATGGAGCTCATGAGTCCATAACTATCATGACAGTCTAGAGGACATCTGGGAAGACTCAGGCCTGTGGTGTGTCTCATCACTTGATCTTAGGCCTTAGGGGCATGAATCAGCTCTGAGGAACAAGTGAGAATCTAAGAAACAACTTGGCATTTGGGGAAGGCCAGGTTGACTGTGTGTGTTTTACAGAGTGTTCTAGTGCCAAGGAATTCTGTGGCTTGGTCTATATTTGTGGAGCAGCTTAATAGAAGAGGAGGCACTCTAGGAAAGCCAGCCTAGGAGAGCAAATGATCTTAACTGAGATCTGGCTGCCACTGCACTGTTTCTCTAGACACTCTTTACTTGTGCTTTGTTTTCATAGTTTCATTTACTCATCGTTTAAAGTTACACATGGCAATTGGCACAGTGGCTTTCTGCATGTTCACAGGTAGTTTCAAGCAGTTATTTACAGTGTGGTGTTTGTGTGTGGGATGTGTATGTGGTTCTGGCAAGGCTTTTTAATCAAAGATTCTAAACTTTAAAATACATCAGAATCAGCTAAAGAATCTTTAAATACAGATGAGAGGGATTTCTTGCCAGAAAGTGTGATTCGTGGGTCTGGGGTAGCGCCCTAAAATCTGTAAGTCACAAAGCAATTTTAATGTTGCTGCTGCACTGAAAATCACTGCTGTGTGAGTTTTCCTCAGAGAGCACACTGAATACAGAGTCAGTGAGTATGTTATAAAACATCCAAATAAATGGGTAAAATCTACTTTAAAAATCAAAGAAGATTGAATGCTCTTCCTAAGTGTACAAGAACGAAGAGAGAAAGGTACACTCTCCCCAGGTCAGCTCAGGGAGAGAGTGGTAGGAATTTTATAAGACAAGAACTAAGATAACTTTGTCATCAAACCAAGAGAGCTGTCCCCCAACTGTGCTAAAGACAGCTGTTCCCCCACTATGCTGAGAGCCACCCCTAAGCTATGCTAAGAGAGAATGTGCTTCTTGACAAAGTTACCTGTTTCCTGTGATGACAGAGAGAAATTTGTACAGAAACAAGATTACATATGTTCTCAAATGGAACAGAGCTCATGCCTTGATTGGTTCTGAGATATATAACAGGTGGATATAAATTTAGAATAGAGAATTATGCCTGTGAGCATACACACACAAAGAAAAAAAGTACTTTAAAAAGGAATAATAGCATTTAATTAATTAGTAGCTAGATTACTAAGGTGAAGAACAAAAGATATGCTAAGTGTATGTCCTCAAGAAATCCTTTGCTTTCAGATTGAAGATCCAGATTCAAAGGCATTTTTACAAATGGTCAATTAAAATTAATTATGAACTATCCTTTAGATTCATTTAAGTAACCTAAATATTCCCAATTGTTCCTAATAATAAAAATATTTGAATAATTTAAATTATTTAGTTAAATTGGTTTAAAGAACAGCCAAATGTTTTGTCTTTGGTTACATCATTGTGTGTGATAAAATACTCAAGTAAAGGTTCATGTATATCATATTTTTTGAGAGGACACCTAATTTGTGAGGAGTAGAGGAAGGCCTGGTAAAATGTGTCAGGAGCAGATGGTGTCCTGAGTAAATGTGTTATTGGTATGGATATGGCCATGCCAAAGACCCCAATGCCTTAGCTCCATGGGAGTGGCAATTTAGAATGAGTTATGTACACACACACACACACACACACACACACACACAAGGGGAGGAGAGAGGGGAAAGAGAGAGACAGGGAGTGGCTAAACCTGCTTCCTTATTCAGCTGTATACAATAAACCCACGATAAAAATTTGAGTAAGGGGTGGTGTACCTTTGGCAGGCCCATCCAAGGTGTGCCCCTGAGAAATTATGCTGCACAGCAGATCTGTTATAAGAGTTTTCCTTGGGGAGAGGAGAGAGAAGGCCTTCACATGAAGGAGAGATAGAGGCATACAAGTAGACAGACCCAGAGAGGGAACAGGAGAGAATGAGGAAAGGAAGTGACATGGGAGCAGAGAGAAGGGCATGGGAAAAGGCAGAGATAGACACAGGAGGGCAGAGAGACAAGAAAGAAGGGGAAGGGGGGACAGAGGGAGAGGAAGAAATCTGGGGTGCTGGGGTCCTTTTATCCACAGCACACCCCTGGTGCACCTGGAGGACTCAGGCTGTAACACAAGCAGCTGCTCGGAGGCTGAGAGCAGGCCAGTGGAGTCTCCCGTGTGCTAACAACGTCTCCTTGACTCAGATGTCTAAAATAAGTGTGATGGATTTCAGGGCTCCTGTTGCTGTTGCAGTTGGTGCCCTCCGTTGGAAAGAACATAGCCTATCCCATCCCAGTCTGTCTTTTATTGATTTCCTCTTTGACCCCGTCAGGACTCTAGGACCAAGCTATTCTGAGTGTGGCACTAATTGCTCAAAAAATAAAATTATGTGTCCTATATAGTTGGTAAGGGATTACAAGTTACACCAAATATTTAAGAATGGATGGATGGAAGCATGTAGGACCCAACCAAAACAAACAAACAAAAAAAATAGCACCTTTATTTTTAAAAGTAAGATTATTTCATAATCAGGCAGTTAGGTGCTGGATTGGATTTCCTGAAAAAACTTTGGAATGCTGTTACTGTGGTGCTTAATAACAACTGGGGTTCTGTTGGAGGCAACAATATAAATTATTTTCCTGTGATTCATAATGCAATTAGTGCGTAATGTGTGTTTGGTATTTTAACTAGCGTAGTGACGAAGCAGACACCTGCTGATTATGTAGAAAGTTTCTGTAGTAGATTTACTCTTTCCATGAATGTTGTTGGTTTGCAGCAAAGCTGAACAGAAAGTACAGAGCTCCGTACATAAATCTGCTTCTGACAAACATACCATCTGCCCCACCAACTACACCCTACTTCAGAAGGGCATGTGTGACAGCCAATGAACCTGCCTTGTCACCTGGAAATCACTAAAGTACACAGCTTACATTAGGATTCACTGAGTTATTTGTGTGTGTATTTAGAAATCTGTGAATGTCTGCAGTGTAAATAATTATTCAAGTTACAATTTATTCACTTTGTATCCCAGGTGTAACCCTCTCCCTCCCTCATCTCCTCCCTGTCCCACCCTCCCTCTCCCTCACCCCATGTTCCTCCCATCATCCGCTGATAAGGGAGGTCCTCCTCCCCTACCATCTGACCCTAGCTTATCAGGTCTCATCAGGACTGTCTGGATCCTCTTTCTCTGTGACCTAGTAAGGCTACCTCACCAGGGGCAGGTGGTCAAAGAGCAGGCAACTGAGTTCATGCCAGGGACCTCCCCTGCTCCCCTTACTAGGGAAACGTACATGGAGACTGAGCTGTCTATGGACTACATCTGAGCAGGGGGTTGAGGTCCTCTCTATGTGTGGTCTTTGGTTGATGCATCAGTCTCTGCAGTGCCCCTGGGCCCAGCATTTTATTTTTCTGGCTTTGTTGGTCTCCTTGTGTGTGTGGCTCCTGTCTCCTCCAGGTCCTTCTGTCTCCCCCTTCTTTCATAAGACTCTGCTGTCTGTCCAAAGTTTGGCTGTGAGTCTCTGCATATGCTTCGATCCCTGGCTGGGAGGAGCTGAGAGGACATCTGTGGTGGGCTCCATCCTGTTTCCTCTCTTCTACTGCTTCCCGTGTCTATCCTGCTTTCCCTTCTGAATGAATCTGGAAAAAACCTAGATGTCCCTCAACCAAAGAATGGATATAGAAAGTGTAATACTTTACACAATGGAATACTACTCAGCTATTAAAAACATGCAAATCATGAAATATGGAGGCAAATGGTGGGAACTAGAAAAGATCATTCTGAGTGAGGTATCCCAGAAGCAGATGGTATACACTCACTTATAAATGGATACTAGACCTATAAGATAGGATAAACATACTAAAATCTACAGACCTAAAGAAGCTAAACAACAAGGAGGACCCTAGGGAAGATGCTTAATCCTCACTCAGAAGGAATTTTTAAACTTTTAAAAAGAAGTTATATGTAAGAGAGTTCAGGAATTTATATAAAAAAATAATGGTGATTGTATTAGTTGTTAGACTTGGTGCAGCAGGCTTTGGTTGCAGGGCCAGGGTATTAAACAGAGATCATACCAGGTAACAGATTGCACAGAGGAGAAAAAGGCTGTCTTCATGCAGGGACATGAGAGGGAGAGAGAGGACAAGTGAGAGAGAGTGGTCTGTGATGGAGGGGAAATGTGAAAGGGCAATTGGCACTGATAATAATACTGTAGCTGCTAGCCCTGAGTTGCAAAAGGCAGGCTCGGAGAGTGCCTGACTTCTAACATTAGTTACCTCTCCTCTTGCTGACAAAAGCAATTTAAAGAAAGAATGGTTAATTTAGGCTTGCTGTTCAGGTTTATCGTCGTGGGGAAGTGACAGGAGTTTGTGGAAGCAGCTGGCCACACTGCATATCTTTAGAAGAGTGATGAATGCTTCTGCTCAGCTCACTTTCTCCTTTTATTCAGCCTGGTACTTCAGCCTATGGAATGGTGCTGCCCACAGTCGGGGGACTTCCCACTTCAACCACAGTAGTCAAGATAATCCCTCACAGACACGGCCAGAGGCTAACCTGATTCAGATGATATTCATCGTGAGTATTCTTAGGTCAACTATTTTAAGAAGAAAGAACAACAGTTTAGATGTTCACCTGTCGAGCTGTCATTGCTTTGTGACTATAACAGCTATTACACACTGTTGTTACTGTGGTTACTATACAGACAAGACTGATGGTCCTTCTTGTCTTTGAATACTTGTGTTTGGGCTGAAAATCCAGTGGATTTTGTCCTTATCCAAAGTCTGCTCATAAAATTGAAATAATAAGGCAGGAGTACATATATATATATATATATATATATATATATATATATATATATATGAGTATATGAGCCTATTTTTTTAAAGCTTGTTGAACAGATACCACAGACAACACTTCTCACTTTGAGATTTCTTCCAGAGGTATGCAGGGCAGGGGGACTGCATTAGACATGATTCAGGAATGCTCTGATTTTCTGTGTTTTCTCAACACTCGCTATAAGGTGGTGAAATGGTGTTTTCTTTCTTAAAGAAAGCATGACAGGTGTTTCACTATCCATTCTACTGGTAACCTGATTAGGTGATATGTCAACTACAGTGGAAGTTTTGGTTATGTTATGTAAATATGTTTTTGTTGTAATCCTGAGAATGGAATGCAGGAACCCATAGCTGATAACAGCCTCCCGAGAGGGCACATGATCCTTGTCAGCTGAAAACTGCCTCAGACAGGAGCTGGAGTTTTTGCGAGCTGAAAAACATCCTGGTGAAAACCCTGAGAAGGTATAAAGAGGAACACACACACACACACACACACACACACAGAGAGAGAGAGAGAGAGAGAGAGAACACACTTTGCTTTGAGACGCTTCAAGAAGGTTGCTGCTGCCCCTGCTAAGGCTGGTGCTTGTTGCTGCTCTTGCTATTGGCTGGATTGCTGGCTTGTTGGTTTGCTGGTTCGCTGGTTTGCTGATTTGCTGGTTCTCTAGTTTGCTGATTTGCTAGACTGCTGGATAGCCTGATGAAGAGTGGAATAGCCCCAAGGAACTAAATCCAAAGAGGTCTAATCACCCTGTCCCTACTAATTTTCTTTCTCTCCTACCTAGGGTTGGGGGGTGGTGGTGGAAGGGAAGTAGAAGCTTAAGAAACCCCAAATAAAGTAGGTTTAAAAAATAGGAGCCTATTTTTTTAAGCCTTGTCAACAATTTTGCTAAGCAATATCTAGCAAAAATGAAGGGACAGAATCCTAGTGCAAGGTAGCTGTTATCTCTGTTTTTTTCTGAGTTAATAATTATTTCACCTAATGTGTCCATGAAAAGTGTCTGAAATAATCACAAGAGATTCTGGCTTCTATGAGCCATTAAAGCTTTAGAGTGGCATCTTTGCCTGCTCCTTGCAGATTTTCGACATTTTGACATGTCATTGCAAAACAATTTCCATCCTGTAGGGCAGTTCCGTAAGTGTGAAGGTAAACAACTCACAATTGCCTCAAAAGTTCCTGAAACTGACCAGCTCCGTAGCAGCCCCTCTCCCATGTAAGCAGTAACCATGGTTTAGTCACTCTCAGACTAGAGGAGCTGAACAGACCAGACTAACTTTACTGAAGAAGCAGAAACTGACCTAGCCGCCTAGACGAGGTTTAGATGAACTGAGGCACCTGGATGGGGCCCTCTCCTACCTGTTGACCTTCCTGTAGGCAGTGTCCTGAGCTCCAGGTTCCTAGCTTCTGTGAGCTGGCACCCCTGCTGGCGTGGGCTTTGGTGATGCAGCTGTCTTTGAGTCATTTCTGCTCTTCTAAGTAACCTTTCACCCTTATTCCTGTTAGTAGCCCCAGTAAAACTCATGAGTTCACTAAATTGGACATTGGTGGTCTCTATAATTTGATCTGTCATGGGCTTTCTATCTAGTGTGTGTAGATACGCGTGCTGCCTCTCTCTCGGGGATAAACTGTGCCACACAACCTCTTTGTAATGTAAAGAGACAAGGTGACTAATTCAGATGGCTGTGGTGGCTGCTGCCAGCACTGGAAGATGGGATATCTGAGGTTTTCTTCCTGGTGAACTTTAGTTCTTGTAAAAGCTGATCTCTGGATGGGCTTATAAGGCTGAGGCTTAACAGCCACAGTTATCATGAGATACTGTTTTATGGGCTGTGGAAAAGTCAAAAGCAAATGAAAGGTTCAGTTTACTCTGATGCTTTTGCATAGTTAACATGCTGGTCTTTCATATACACCCCACTGCAGTGAGAGGAAGAGTGCTTGCACTCACACCAAGAGGTGGAAGAATGACCTCATAGGGTTTAGTTCTAGGCAGATTTTAGATTTAGCTTTACAATCAATTAGAGATGGCTTTGGTACATACATTACAATGATGACTGGAAAGCTTTGGACATGTGTCAGTGTCTTCACTGTCCATAGCTCATTGCCTCCCTCTGAGTAATCATCACCTAATTTACAGGCATTTGCCTGTATGTTCATTTCCACTAGAAAAATACTGCACTCCTTCACTCTGATGTCAGTAATAATAGTCTGTTACCCACAGTAGCCTCTGGCTCCCTTCATGTCTGCTTAAAGGCTCCTACTGTTGCAGGCTGAAAAAGGACAGAATTCTCATTGGAAACAGTCTTAGACTTTCATAGAAAGGTTGTTGAGGAAGAAAAAATAAACTCACAGGTACACTTTCTAAATGTACACTTTCTAAATCTGGAATTTGAAAAAAAAGGCACATGATACATATTGGTTACTTAAAAAGTACACACACTGTCACATAGGGCTTTCCATGACTCTTTCCACATTTCATGCAAACATGGATTATTTGCAGAATTTCAATAAAACTTGGCATAAAGATTGGTCCTCTCTTTCACTTTGAAAAAATTTAAGAGTGACTTCATGACCACAACACAGGAAGAAAGAACACTTTAGAAAGTAACGATTTAACCATGCATACTTAAACTATATCGCATGAATGGAAGTAGTCCTGGCCTCTTCAGGGAGTTGGTAAATACCTGCTCTGCAGCTGAAGGAGTTCCAGATAGACTTGCCTTTGGTAAAGATCTTACTCCTACAGAGAAGAATTTACTCTGTAGAGAGTCAGAGAAGCCTGGGTGAGAGTCACCTGGCCCTCTTCTCTGGTTCAGATTAAACAATGCTCCGAGACAGCAAGGCAAACATTAAGCCATTTATTAAACTCTCATGACTTAGCAATTGTATGGCCAGTTTTACTAATAGGCAAGAAGAGTTCTTTATGTACCACTGAGTGGTATGTTTTATGGCTATAAAGCATTGGAAAGAATAGACTGTATGTCTATTAGTTAACTGTCACTGCTGTGGATGAACAACTGGCAGAGCAGCTCAATATAGGAACATTTATTTTGGCCCACTGTTTCAGAGTTTTTGGTTCACAATTGCTTCGTGTGGTAGTTTTCAGGATTGAGTATGAGGCAAGAAATCATGGTGTGGGTGCAGGCAGGAGAGCAAGTAACTTAGACCTCAAGGTCAACAGGAGACACAGAGTAAGAAAGTTGCCCAGGATGGTAACACATGCTGCAACCTGCCCTTGCAAACAGGTTCCTCCAACTCTGAAAGGTTCTACTGTTTCCCAAGACATCACATTGTGATTCCATCAGGTTAATCTGTTGACTAAACCACAGCTCTCACAACCCAATCACAGGGCAAAAGTTCCACTATGAACATTTCCCTGGGATTCCAAGCACTGAACACTAGCACCTGATTTGGGTAGAGCAGTACAGGCCTATATCCCCAGCAATCAGATGGCTAAAGAAAGATTTTGATTTCAAGGACAGCCTAGACCATATAGTGGGGCCTCTCTCAAGCAACAACTTTTAACACTAACAAACAAACAAAAACCTTTCCAGGAAGGAACAAAACACATGTGAGCCTTTGGGGGTACCTACCCAAACCATTTTCAGAAACATTATAGTTTGCAAAGTATTGTATGTATATGTGTCTTGTGCACACACATAAATAAATATGAAGTTTAGGATCACAGACTATGAAATCTTGTTATTTGCAACATAGATGTGACTGAAGGTCATTGTGTTAAGTAAATCAATGTGGCCATGTTCTTACTTGTGAATACCACTAAATGAATCTTGCAGAAAAAAATGGAATGCAGTTGTGGTTACTGAACACTATAGGCAAGGAAAAAGAGAAACAAGAACAAGAGGAGCCAGAAACAGAGTGGAGAAACACCCCTGGTCCCAGTTACTACTTACCACAGCCTATGATTCATTTCAAAATTATAAGACTATTACATTCCAACACAAAAGGTGATTACCAATTAAAGAGGTGGAAATTATTATCTTGACTTATTCATCACACATTGTGTAAATGAATTGATTATCATGATTACTCCATAAAAATGTACAAGTGAAATATTGAAAAACACAAGGACGTTATGAAAAGATTCTCAATGCTAGCCTCCTGGTTAAAGGGAACAAAATCAACAATTATGTAAATAGCCATGTCTCTAACAGATCAGCCACACTAATTGCTGACTTTCACCACCTATAAGAAACTTTAAAGGAAAATTGACTAGCAACACATTGAATTCATTCTCTTAGCCCAAAACACAACATGCCATGTCTTTTCTTGATCATCATAGGTTGTTAGAAGCTGAGTTCTAAAGATACCAGGAAATGCCGTAAGAGAGAAACTTCATTTGTTGGCATAGCTGCATAGTCATTGTGAATGAAAATACATACAATGATTTCCCCTTTTTAGTATTAGTGATTAAACCCTGAACCTCATGCTTGTGATGCACATGCTTTTCAATTTGTCTATACCCCAACTCTATAATGCTTAATTTTCTGATGAATTTTAATGAGATTTAGATTTGTTTTAAAAAGCATGAGTAAATGTTCATTACCTTTGAAATTTAAACTGCTTTGGTAGTGAAGTGGAGTACAGTTAGTAATCATTCCAGTCAATAGTTACAAAACACCACTTCCCCACATGTGAGGACAACTTCCAAGCATCAAGATTAAGTAAGAATCCGGACACCAAATGGTGAACTCATGTGCTGTGGTACTGGCACCCTTCTAGCCAGGCTTCTCGGGAGTCAAGGAAACTGAACTAAGTTCCCATCATCCTGCAGGATGCCTGATGTCCACAGCTCTCTCTCTAAGCACTTTCATTGATACCTTCTAATGATAAAACAGCTGGCTGGTCCTCTAACTTGAAAGAGAACATGTTTATAATCACAATCTGGGATGCTTTCGTTTTATTTTATTGAATTTAGAAGGAGAGCTCAGCTCTTTTTGCATGTGGCAGTGTTATATCTGGTATATACTAAGTTCTCCATTGGTGATTAAACATGAAGGTTAATCGGTGCCTAACTTCTGAATTCACGTCCATCGGTCAGTTTCTATTGTTCTCTACTCTGCTCTGAGACACGGCTTTCAGCCTCTGGGAAACTCTTCTTTAGCACTGGCATGAGACTCAAGACAAACTCCAACGGCTCCAAGTGCCCCAGTGGAAATCTCTAGAGCCACAAAATGCAGAATTTACAACAATGTTACAAATAAACAACTTCACGTTTTGTTTACTGAAATTTATTCCTAGCATACAATGAAAAGGAATACCCTTTAGTACAGCGGTTCTCAACCTTACTAACGCTGCGACCCTTCAATACAGTTTCTCGTGTTGTGGTGACCCCCAACCAGTAAAGCTGTTTTCATTGCTGCTACTTCATAACTGTAATTTTGCCACTGATATGAATCCTAATGTAACTATCTGATGTGCAGGGTATCTGATATGTGACCTCTGTGAAGGGGCGTTTGGCCTTCACTCTCGACCCACAGGTTGAGAATCACTGCTGTAGTAAGTTAACTGGGGTTTATTCACAACACATACGTGTTGATTCCTAGTGTTTGTGAATATGACTTTACTTGGAAATAAGGCATTTGAAAGCTGTAGTTAAACTCAGGGTCTGGAGTCGGGTAGACTTTGATGATTTTATTCTTATAAGAGAAAAGGGAAGGGGACATATCGGGTGACAGCACAGAGAGGAAAACCCTGTGAGGATGGTTTAGGGATTAGAACAACGTCCCTGTACAGCAAGGACTGTCTGTGCCAGGTGAAAACTGCACTTATCTCCCAGAACATAGAAGGAGAGTGTGATTTTTAAATGTTTGGCTTCAAAAACTCTGAGCTAATACATTTTCTTCTTTTGGGGCCTTGAGTTGTTATCTATTAAGGTAATTCTAGGAAACAAATATATCCTCCATGATCCAAATTCCAGGAAATGAAAGAGAAGGAAATTGTTATTAACAGAGATACCTATCTAAATTACTATCAATTTACACAGAGTATAAACAGCCTGCTTAGAACATATCACATTCAAAATATGATAGATGATAGAATGGATGATTAGCCAAATGGTTTTTCTCCTCAAAAGTCCAACCTAATTATAATACAGGAAGTTGAGTGGACTACAAGATGGAATGATAATCATATTTCAGATAGTAAATAACTTAAGTAGTAGCATGTCTTAAATATTACTTGTTGTTTGTTCATACACAAATGAAAGCTAATATATTATTTATATGAAGCTAGCTTGCATTTCTGTTCACCAAACCTGAACCTTATCATTGGAGGGGAAAGACTGCACTTCTCATTCAAAGTCAAACAGTGAATAAAGTGTGCAACTTGTCTCTCCACTTAGGTATGTAAGATTCTCAAGATGGAACTATCAACAGTTCATCGGGGTGCCTAAGAAAGAGATAACAAAACTAAAGAAAATGGAAGAGTATTTCAAGAAGTCATCTATGCTGGAAAGCAGGTCAGATAAAAGGAGAAATGATGGCCAGCTCAGTGGGCCCAGCCTGACTCAGAGCCTACTGCACATGAAGGATTCCACAGAAACAAATTCCAAACATGTGGGGACATTGGTCATGATGGTGAAAGTGGGATTCTCTTCTTTCCATTTTCTTGTGAACATGTAAGGTGAGTCTTTCTGGGCAGTAAATGAAGGCAGCATTGTAATAAATGATAAAAGGGTAGTTGCTGTTAACTCTAATGGTTGCGCACATGCCCGTAGCCATCCTTTTTTAATCTCTGCATGGCCGCAGGCACCATGAGTGCCATGAACCTTAAGACTCCCAGCTTTCTTCTTTTCTTTGTTTTTCCCTTTTTACCCAGCTCCATCTTTCAAATCATCCCAAGTAATGGTTGGCATTCCTCTAACCCTTCTCTCATTATATTCTTTTCCTATTCTGTTTTTACAGGTAAAGTCCAAGTTCAAGGGCTTGAGAGATGTCACAGTGATTAGGTGCACTGGCTGTTCTTCCAGAAAAGCAGACTTTGATTTCCGACACTCACAGGACAGGGAACAGTAACTTGTAACTCCAATTCCATGGTATCTGATGCCCTCATTTGGCCTCCTCGGGCACTGCACAGACAAATATGCAAGCAAATCACCCAAATACATTATCTATATCTATATCTATATCTATATCTATATCTATCTATCTATCTATCTATCTATCTATCTAACTATCTATCTATACAAGTCCAAGTTTTAAATCAAAGCCATAATCCTCCATGACTTTGGTGGAAAGCTTCCCTCTCACTTTGAGTTTTCCACCTCCATTTAGTTGTCCTACCAATTAACTGCATCATTATATTACGTATCCAATGTAACTTGACACTACTTATTCAAATGTCAAATCATATGTTATCAAGACAGCCAATTATAAACTTAACTCAAGCTCTTCTTTTCCCTAAAAGACAAAGCAAAACAAATAAACATAAACTTGCCTTTGGGCCTGGAGAGGTGGCTCAGCTAAGTAATATTTCCTTAAATACATAGCACTCCCATCATCCTGAAACTTGTTTCATGCTTCTCTCTGAGAATTATTTGCTACTGTAAAAAAGACAGTACTATGTACACATGAAATCCAGACTGGGAACTGTGGTGAAACCATATGGTAGGACAAGAGAATCTAGATTTAAGTGTGTATTTAGTATATTTTATATGCTACTTAAGACAGGGCAATGGGCAAATACTAGTTCACATGATAGACATTTGAAAATATAATAAGAAAATCCATCATTCTGTGCAATTAATATATGTTAACAATTCTAAAAAAGAGGGCCAGGAGAAAGCTTACACAGTATCTTAAGGGTAGGGGCCACTATGGTCAAGCAGATGGCATTCTATGATGGCAGAGTTTGCTGCTACACCCACTCCAGTGTTGCCAGCGTAGCATATCAATAGATTGTGCTACAGGGCGGGAGATACACTTTCTCCAGAAATAAGCTCCCTGGAGGTCAATGGCAGGTTCCCCCCCCCCCCAGACCACCTAAGTTAAAAAGATGTATTCTAGGGTCTCTACGCTTTTTAGGTCGTGGTTGTGGGACTGGATTAACGAGTTTTTTTTTTTTTTTTATCTTTTTCTATGATTCCTGAAACAGCACAATTAACTATTCAAGGAAATATATTTTTGATAGCTTACTAAAAGCTTTAACAAGAATAGAACGGAAGAAAAGTAATTTTAAGAGAAGTAACGAATTAGATTTAGTATTAAAAGCATTGTAAGAATAGTGAAAAAACAATGGGCTCCTTCTTAGGAAAAAATAGCATGAGAAGTACAGCTGGTTCGACCTTGCCCCCCTTTAGCATCTTGTTTCCAGGGAAGATCGTAAATATTTAGCAAGACATATGGGAGGATGGTTAACAAAGGTGTATTTAGATTTTGATACAGAGAAAGATTTTGGCAGGCATCTGACTTAGCTCCTGACTTTCCTCTTCATTGGTTAGCAATAATGAAACTGCAGTTTGAGGTTTCTTTTCCTTTGTTTGCTTTGATCAAAAAGTTCTCAGGCCAAGATTTCTTGTGGGCACTGCTTTATGTTTGGCTACATTTTTGAGTTAAAGTGTAAACTTTGTATTCTTGGTAAAAATCTAAGTGTTCTGGGAAGTATGCCAACTTTAAGGTGCTTCCCTATGTAATTACTATAAAATTATTAGCCTGACTTCAGTAAAATTGCAGCAGTAGAATCACTCTCCAGTGTGGTCTCTGACTGTCATTCGCCTGAAACTGCCTTCCTGATATCCAAACCTCTGATTTTCCCGTGGATGCAGGGAGCCCGACTGGGCTGGTCCGTGGCAGTTTGCCAAGATTATTCATTTATAAGTATGTTGAGCCTTTTGACACACGTGCCCACAGCCATGGTGTGCATTTCTTGGTGCTCGTTATCTGAAGCAAGTGCTGTCTGCACATCTCAGGACTCCTAACGGCAACTACCTGTCAACTGTAACTCGGACAAAAACAGTCTCTCCCACAGCTATCCTTTGAAATGCTCCAGATATTCTACTTCACATCATAATTTTTCACATACAATTTTAGTAGCCACTGATAGTTTGTGCCAGGGATTGTTGGGACAGTGGGGTCCTTAAGTAGTGACTTACTATTTGCATCTTTCATTCTACATGTGTGCATCAAAATTCTTCCACAATGAACGCTGTCTTCCCCTCCATCCTGCTCACTTACTAACTTACTGCTATGGTAGATACGTTTGACCCTGTGTTCATACACCATCACCATCGTTAACACTCTTGCTGAAATCATCTCACTTGTAGTCAGCTCTGGGTTCTTTAAAATAGTCCTGAATTTTGACATTTTGCTAGCATTTTCTTTTAGTACGTCTTTACTTTTTGTCAATGCAAAATGTTCCAAGCTCATCTTGTACTTTTCCTATCCAGATCTGTAATCATCATTTCTCAAAAAGTCCTGATCAACTGCATTAAAAAATTTGTAAGCAGAGGGGGGCGGAGCCAAGATGGCGACTAGCACACACAGTTTCTGAGCAGTGGGATACCTGATCTTCTGAGTTGGAGAATGGAAGGACCCCCAACCCAGGAAAACCACAGCGAGGCTTTCTGAACACCAGAGAACATCGCAGGAGGTGAAAACTTTGGCCTCCGGTCACCCGGAGACTTGCTTGGGGAGGGAGAGAAAAGATCCTTTGTTCTTGCTGCACTCCCTTCCCCCAGACCTCCTTCCTCCTCGGCACAGCGGCACAGCGGACTCATCTTTCTCAGCACAGACCTAACTGCCTGGGGTATACAACCGCTGAGACGGAGCCCCAACCACTTTAGCGGCAGACAAAAGCCAGCAGTACGTACCCCGGAGTCCCAGATTCGCGCAGCGGCTGCACCACCCTCCCAGGGCGCGAATCTGCTAGACACCATACTAGCTCCGCAGGATCGCCATCACTGACGGTACGACCCGCCCAATCCCACAGTGACAGAGAATACGCTATATACTCACCGAAACCAGGCAGAAACGTCATACAACCTGGACACACCAGGCACTGGGCCTCCCAAGCTTGGAGAGCACAACGAAGAGATCCCAGGACTTCCCAGAAAGCATTGGGACTAGCAAGCCAGTCTCCAGTTACAGCAGGACATGGCAGCGGAGCAGTACTGAACTGGCGGGGCACCACAGCCCTCCAGTTTAAGACTAACCAGGGCCAAACCAGAGAACAGAGAGCCTGATTACCCCATCCCTGCTGAAGTGACCACCCTGAAAGCTCCAGCTGCAGCAAGACCTCAGAACCTGGCAGTGACAGCAGCACAGAACTGGCGGAACACATCAAAGAAGCAGGGCCAAACCAGAGAGCAGAGAGCCCCGGATACCACGATCTCGGCCAAGAGACCTGCCTGTAAGTGAGTGCACCCTTGAGAATCTGCAGTTCCCCAGATCCTGGGTCCTTCTAAATCAGAAGCCAGGCATCGAACCCCCTCCCACCCACATACCCACTTTGGGAAACAGAGGGGCACTAGGGACATTGAAGTTCCTGCCCTGTGGGCCTGATTGAGGAGCTAAGACAGTTAATACCAGAAATTGCGCTGCGATCATCATTAGCGCCTGCGACATATACAGTACAGAGCCCCTCCCACACACTCAAGGGTTCAACATTAGCCATCACTCTGTCCCTCGAGAAACTCATCCACACACACTTACACACACAGACACACACGCGCGCGCGCACACACACACGCTTGTATTTGCCCCGTTTGCGCCTGCGTACTTTCCTCCCACAGGTACAGCTAGTCCTCAGCACACGCTGAGAGTGCTCAGCTTCCTGAAGAACTCTCCAGACACCAGAGAGAGACAGCACCAGTCTGATCTGCAGAATCCAAAAACAAACAGGGAAGGTGTCAGATAAGCCAATGGCCAGAGGTAGGCGAAAGAACACTTCCAACATAAATCAGGACATCATGACTTCACCAGCAAACCCCAAAATCGATGGATACACCAATTCAGCAGAAGCACAGGAAAATGATTTTAAAGCCATGCTTGCCCAATTATTTGAGGCTCATAAGGAGGAAATGAACAAGTCTTTCAAAGAGATGGCCAGTCAATTGGAGGCAAAGAAAGAAGAAATAGACAATATCCTTAAAGAAACACAGGCAAACATAGCCAAACAAATAGATACACAAGTAGAGGAAAAATTAGTGGCATATAAGAAGGAAATGAAAAAAGAAATAGAGGCCATCGTAGAGAGACAGGAATCCAAATTCAAACACATGAAAGAAATGGTGCAAGGCATGAAAACAGAATTAGAATCAATAAAGAAAACACAAAATGAGAAAACCCTTGAGCTGGAGAACTTGGAGAAAAGATCAGGAACCACAAAAGTAAGCATCACCAACAGAATACAAGAGATGGAAGAGAGAATCTCTGGAGCTGAAGACACACTTGCAGAAATGGATAATTCTCTCAAAGAAAAAGTAAAATCAGAAAAGTTCCAATCACAAAATATCCAAGAAATCAAGGATGCTATGAAAAGACAAAATCTAAGAATAATAGGAATTCACGAAAAAGAAGACTCCAGACTCCAAGGTACAGAAAATATTTTCAAGAAAATCATAGAAGAAAATTTTCCCAACTTAAAGAAAGAGATGTCCATAAATATACAAGAGGCCTACAGAACTCCAAATAGACTAGACCAGAAAAGAAACACATCACGTCACATCATCGTCAAAACACTAAATCTACAGAACAAAGAAAAGATATTAAAAGCAGCAAGGGAAAAAGGCCAAGTAACATATGAAGGTAGACCTATCAGAATCACACCGGACTTCTCATCAGAAACTATGAAAGCCAGAAGGGCCTGGGCAAGTATCATGGAGACTCTAAGAGATCACAAATGTCAACCCAGACTACTATACCCTGCAAAGCTTTCAATCAACATAGATGGAGAAAACAAAATATTCCATGACAAAACTAAATTTATACAATATCTACACAGCAAACCATCCCTACAGAAGATACTAGAAGGAAAACTCCAATCCAATGAAAACAAATTCACCCAAGAAAACAGGGCATACAGATAATGTCACAACAAAAATGAAAAGAAAACAAGCAATGAATCAGGGTTAGATCATCGACTCCATTACAAAAGGAACTAACATGCATTGGTCACTATTATCTATCAATATCAATGGACTCAACTCACCAATAAAAAGACACAGGCTAACAGAATGGTTAAGGAAACAGGATCCAACATTCTGTTGCATCCAAGAAACACACCTATGCAACAAAGACAAACACTACCTCAGAGTAAAGGGCTGGAAAAATGTTTTTCAAGCAAACGGTTCCAGAAAACAAGCTGGAGTAGCCATCCTAATATCTAATAAAATAGACTTTCAACCCAAGTTAATCAAAAAAGATAAGGAGGGCCACTATATTCTCATCAAAGGAAAAATCCACCAAGAGGACATCACAATCTTGAATATCTATGCCCCAAATACAAGAGCACCGACATTCGTAAATGAAACATTATTAAAGCTTAAATCATACATTGATCCTAATACCTTAATAGTGGGAGACTTCAACACTCCACTCTCACCAAGGGACAGATCAACTAGACAGACACCAAATAGGGAAATAAAAGCACTCACAGAATCCCTAAATCAAATGGACCTAATAGACGTCTACAGATCATTTCACCCAAACTCAAAAGAGTACACCTTCTTTTCAGCACCGCATGGAACCTTTTCCAAAATAGACCATATAGTGGGCCACAAAGCAAGCCTCAACAGATACAAAAGGATTGAAA
This sequence comes from Meriones unguiculatus, assembly GCF_030254825.1. Lineage (NCBI taxonomy): Eukaryota > Metazoa > Chordata > Mammalia > Rodentia > Muridae > Meriones > Meriones unguiculatus. Next base: position 28,996,772 of record NC_083353.1, on the reverse strand, counting down.
TAATCCCTTGTATACTATCTGACCACCATGGACTAAAGCTCGACCTCAACAACAACAGAAACAACAAAAAGCCGACACGCACATGGAAACTAAACAACTTACTACTCAATGACAGCTGGGTTAAGGAAGAAATAAAGAAAGAAATTAAAGACTTCCTAGAATTCAATGAAAAGGAAGGCACAACATACCCAAATTTATGGGACACACTGAAAGCAGTGCTCAGAGGAAAATTTATAGCACTAAGTGCCTGCAAGAAGAAATTCGTAACATCACATACAAACAACTTAATGGCCCAACTGAAAACCCTAGAACAAAAAGAAGCAGATACACCCAAAAGGAGCAGACGGCTGGAAATAATCAAACTAAGGGCTGAAATCAATCAGCTAGAAACAAATAAAACTATCCAAAGAATCAATGAAACAAAAAGCTGGTTCTTTGAGAAAATCAACAAGATAGACAAACCCTTAGCCAAACTAACTAAAAAGCAGAGAGAAACTATCCAGATCAGCAAAATCAGAAATGAAAATGGGGACATAACCACAGACATTGAGGAAATCCAAACAATTATTAGGTCATACTACAAAAGCCTATATGCCACAAAATTTGAGAATCTAAATGAAATGGATAATTTTCTTGAAAGATTCCATCTACCAAAACTAAGTCAAGATCAGGTAGAAAGACTGAATAGCCCTATATCTCCCAAGGAAATCGAAGCAGTCATTAACAGTCTCCCCTCCAAAAAAAGCCCTGGACCAGATGGCTTCAGCGCAGAATTCTACAAGACCTTCAAAGAAGTGCTAACTCCAATACTCCTCAAGCTATTCCACAAAATAGAAACAGAAGGAACACTACCAAACTCATTCTATGAAGCCACAGTCACCTTAACACCTAAACCACACAAAGACCCAACAAAAAAAAGAGAACTTTAGGCCTATCTCTCTTATGAACATTGACGCAAAAATACTCAATAAAATACTTGCAAACCGAATCCAAGAACACATCAAAGATATCATCCACCATGACCAAGTAGGCTTCATCCCAGGCATGCAAGGGTGGTTCAACATATGGAAATCCATCAATGTAATCCACTACATAAACAAACTGAAGGAGAAAAACCACATGATCATCTCCTTAGACGCCGAAAAAGCATTTGACAAAGTCCAACACCCATTCATGTTTAAAGTCTTGGAGAGATCAGGGATACAAGGCACATACCTAAACATAGTAAAGGCAATATATAGCAAGCCTATAGCTAACATCAAACTCAATGGAGAGAAACTTAAATCAATCCCACTGAAATCAGGGACAAGACAAGGCTGTCCATTGTCCCCATATCTCTTCAACATAGTACTTGAAGTCCTAGCCAGAGCAATAAGACAACTAAAGGAGATCAAGGGGATACAAATCAGAAAGGAAGAGGTCAAAGTGTCACTATTTGCAGATGATATGCTAGTATACATGAGCGACCCCAAAAATTCAACCAGAGAACTCCTTCAGCTGATAAACACCTTCAGCAAAGTGGCAGGATACAAAATCAACTCAAAAAAATGAGAAGCCCTCCTATATACCAAAGACAAAAAGTCTGAGAAAGAAATTAGGGAAACAACACCCTTCACAATAGCCACTAATAACATAAAGTACCTTGGTGTGACCCTAACCAAGCAAGTGAAAGACCTGTTTGAGAAAAACTTCAAGTCTCTGAAGAAAGAAATTGAAGAAGATATCAGAAGATGGAAAGATCTCCTGTGCTCATGGATTGGTAGGATTAACATTGTGAAAATGGCCATACTGCCAAAAGCAATCTACAGATTCAATGCAATTCCCATCAAAATACCAACTCAATTCTTTACAGACCTTGAAAAAAAGATTCTCAGGTTCATATGGAGAAACAAAAAACCCAGAATCTCCAAAACGATCCTGTACAACAACAGATCATCTGGAGGTATCTCCATTCCTGATCTCAAGCTGTACTACAGGGCAACAGTAATAAAAACTGCATGGTACTGGCATAGAAACAGAAAGGAGGATCAATGGAACCGCATAGAAGACCCAGAAATAAATCCACACACCTATGAATACTCGATATTCGACAAAGAAGCCAATTCCATTCAATGGAAAAAAGACAGCATCTTCAACAAATGGTGCTGGACCAACTGGATGTCTACATGCAGAAAAATGAAAATAGATCCATATTTATCACCCTGCACAAAACTAAAGTCAAAGTGGATCAAGGACCTCAACATAAAACCAGCTACCCTAAATCAATTGGAAAAAAAGTGGGTAACAGCCTAGAACTCACTGGCACAGGAGACAACTTCCTGAACAGAACACCAACAGCACAGGCTCTAAGAGCAACAATCAATAAATGGGACCTCATGAAACTGAAAAGTTTCTGTAAAGCAAAGGATACCGTCATCAAAACAAAACGACTGCCTACAGATTGGGAAAGAATCTTCACTAACCCTTTATCTGACAGAGGACTAATATCCAGTATATACAAAGAACTAAAGAAGCTGAAAAGCAGCAATCCAAGTAATCCAATTGAAAAATGGGGAACAGAGCTAAACAGAGAATTCTCGACAGAGGAATATCGAATGGCAGAAAAACACTTAAAGAAATGCTCATCCTCATTAGCCATCAGGGAAATGCAAATCAAAACGACCCTGAGATATCACCTTACACCCATCAGAATGGCCAAGATGAAAAACTCAAGCGATAACACATGCTGGAGAGGTTGTGGAGAAAGGGGAACCCTGCTCCACTGCTGGTGGGAATGTAAACTGGTACAACCACTCTGGAAAGCTATCTGGTGCTTTCTAAGACAAATAGGAATAGTGCTTCCTCCAGACCCAGCTATACCACTGCTAGGTATATACCCAAAGTTTGTTCAAGTACACAAAAAGGACACTTGCTCAACCATGTTTATAGCAGCTCTATTTGTAATAGCCAGAACCTGGAAACAACCCAGATGTCCATCAACGGTGGAATGGGTACAGAAATTGTGGTATTTTTATACAATGGAATACTACTCAGCAATCAAAAAGGAGGAAATCATGAAATTTGCAGGCAAATGGTGGGATCTAGAAAAGATCATTCTGAGTGAAATATCCCAGAAGGAGAAAGACAAACATGGGATATACTCACTTATATAGACCTATAAGATATGATAAACATAATGAAATCTATACACCTAAAAAAGATAATCAATTGAGCGGACATGGGGTAAGATGATCAATCCTCATTTAGAAAGACAGATGGGATGTGCATTGAACGTATGACAGGAGTCTACTGAGCGCATCTGAAAGACTCTAACTAGCAGTGTTTTCAAAGCAAAGACTCATGACCAAACCTTTGGCAGAGTACAGGGAATCATAAGAAAAAAGGGGAGTTAGTCTGATGGGGAAAGGATAGGAGCTCCACAAGGACCAAATATATCTGGGCACAGGGTCTTTTCTGAGACTGACATTCAACCAAGGACCATGTATGGATATAACCTAGAACCTCCACTCAGATGTAGCCTGTGGTAGCTCAGTAACCAATTGGTTTCCCAAAGTGAGGGGAACAGGGACTATTTCTAACAGGAACTCGATGACTGGCTCTTTGGTCTCCCCACCCCCGAAGGGAGGAGCAGTCCGGTTAGGCCACAGAGGAGGGCTTTGCAGCCAGTCCTGAAGATACCTGATAAAACAGGATCAGATGAATGGGGAGGAGGTCCCCCCATCAGTGGACTTGGAAAGGGGCACGGTGGAGATGAGGGAGGGAGGGAGGGAGGGACTGGGAGGGAATGAGGGATCGGGACACGGCTGGGATACAGAGTTAATAAAATGTAACTGATAAAAAAAATAAAAGAAAAAAAAAATAAAAACAGAAACAAACAAAAAAAAATTTGTAAGCAGACCAGTTCAACACACACACACACACACACACACACACACACACACATACATGTACACATGCACACATGCACACATGCACAAACACACCTACATGTTTTTCCATTTGTATTTCTATATATCTCAACACACATATAACAATTCAAACACACATGTGTCACCTCAGGATTTATTCTAACTTTTTCACCTCTTCTATATTTATACATCTTTTTTTTCCAACAGGGAGAGATTCAGATCTCCATGTCTACAGTATAGTTACTTGTTTGCTAGCTAGCTCTTAGCATATTTATTAAGCACTTTCAAAATTGACAGTCATGCTCTAAAGTATAATATTCTGCATAGTACAGGGCACCTCGATCTTTTGGTTTGCAGTCTAGGAAGAACTAGACTAGAAGAAGAATTTACTTGTAAAAATGTTACGTTCTCTTTCCTATTCTCTCCTGTCCCTATTCTTACCACCTGTCCTCACCTGTAGTGGGAACGTTACCAATCTCATTACTTTTTCTTTCTGTATCTCTTTTGCACAGATTAGCAGACTATGCCTGATTTGTTATAGATAATTTCTCACAAGAAATATTATATTCTACTGACACCTTTTTGAACTTTGGTTACATGAACTTAATTATCTTGTAAAAAATTTCCATATTAACTTTTAGACATTTCTCTCTCTCTCTCTGTTTTCTGTCTGTCTCATACAATTACAAGCCATCTTCTTGTGTGGATGATCTATAATTTCTTCACCTGTTCACTTATTTATAGGTTTTATGTTGCTTTGACAATTATATACCTCTAAAAAATGCTGCAATAAGTAGCCGTGTGTTTACGTGTTTAACAGTGTTGGGAACAGACCTGGGATTACAAGTTTGGTATTGTTTCCTGGTTTAATTCTATTGTGGATCAAATGACTCAATTTAATTTGAGATTACTCTAAATAATAAAAATGTCCTGTTAAATGATGCTAACTGTATGTTATTTGCCTTAGTTTCTTTCTCTATCCTGTGTTCAAATTCTGAGATAGTCTGACTCAATAAACATTTCTCTTTAGCTTCTGAAAGCAGATATTTAATTCTGAAAAGCTTCTGCTATCTACTTAAATGTTAACACTTTTCTCATTGTCCATTCACTAAGAATGTTATGATATTTACTAGTTTGCATTTAAAACTGAACCTGTCTTTATGATGTCTGAAAATTCATTATTACATTAAATAATTTCCCACTTAGAGACAGGGATAGCAACGAGAGCCTGCATTCCTAACCTCGTTTCTTTGCCTTCCCCAGAGTGGCTATCCACTGAGGTGCAGAGGCAAAGGCATCAGGCCATCAGGAGCGTCATCTGACAGGGAGCTAGGGGATGCGTAGGGCCTATCCTTCCTGCTGATGGGAGGTGTGACACTCAACCTTTTCTTCCAGAGGGGGTGGGGTTTCCAGACCTCCTGCACGCAACTCCTGCTGAGCAGGATATTCCCTCAGGCTGCTACCCAGTCAAGTAGGGCTGTTTCCATGATTCTGTTTTTACCCTGGGTCTAGGAAACTCGTGTGTGCCCCAGACTAACTCATGAAGAGATTGCCTAGGAATTTGGAATCTGAAAACTCGAAAGTACTGGCTGCCTACAGATTTCTGTATACTCCACCAGAAAGTAGACATTCAACCAAGCTTCAGACAGCTGCTGATTAAGGGTCTCCACGTTTTAAGAAAATGTTTCAGATCTCACAATGTCAGCAGATTGAACAACTCCATCTAACAAAGGACCTGTTCTAACAGAAGCTCACTTTTGACACAGCTTCCAAAGTAAACATAAGCTCACCTATGTAATTGTATGCCTCGTCTATGTACATGCATGCTCACCTATGTAAATATATGTCTAGCTTATGCCTTATTTGTGTAAATAAATGATCACCTAAACGAATGTATGTATCACCAATGTAGTGTAAACTGACTTACATAAATCTACGTTTCATCTATGTAAAAGTACACCTTACCCATGTAAACATATCTCTTGTCCATGTAAATGATTCTAACCTCATTCATGTGAATATAGGCTTCACTAGTGTAAATGCCTCATCTGTGTAGATGTATATTCGCATATGTAAAAGTATTCATTTTTATATAAAAATGTGTCTCACCCATATAAATTTATGCTCGCCTATGCGTAAATGTATGCTCAGCCAGGTGTGTTTGCTCAATTATGTAAATGCATGCCTTACCTAATGCGTGGATCACCTTTGTAAATGCATTCCTACCTATACACATTCAGGTCTCGCTCACTTATTTCCAAGTATAGCACACCTATTTGAAGGTGAGCTCACCTATGTACCTGTATACCTTAATATGTGACTGTATGCTCACCTGTCACTGATCCCATGCCTGTGGGATTTATATGGTATAAGATTTGTGGGAACCTCAGCAACTGGGTCAGAACTGTGGAAGCAGCATTCTCCATGTCAGAAGAGTCAAGTACATATTAAAGTGTGGCTCTGAATTCAAACTTCTGAAAACTGCAGTACAGTTAAGTTTGTAAAACTTAGGCAATCATATAGAAAACAAAATCTGTCACAAGCACATAGAGCAAGCTTGGAGTGATACTGTTCTTAAATTTTTACCTCCTCGATCACGGGCAGCTAAACTTTGACCCTTTCTTAGTGTGATGTCCAACTGGTACATTCCGGGATCAGCCAAAGGGATATCTGCATTACTGGTTCCACCTGTATTTATTTTCTGGAAAATAAGAAATATAAAAAGTACTAAGATTATTTTCTTAGTTTTAATTTCTCCAGTAGAGGGCTATATGCAGTTTTAAGCAAATGATGGAACTAGCCAATGAAAACAATCCTATCACACAGAGTTCTCTAAAGAATTTCAAATTCATGAAAGTCTTTAGATTCCAGATAAAAGCATGACAGTGACATAAATGTTCTATTTTAACTGTTTACAGTTAGCAGTTTCAGTATGAAAAATGCTGCCTGTGAAAGATGATATAATTCATTTAAGAAAAATTAACATAGAAATAGTATGTGAAGTAAAAAATGCAATGAATGATGAATGGAAAATAAAAATGTGAAAAAGAAGTTGGCTTATTCATAAATGAAAATTAAAAAAGGATTTATTCAGGTGATTGTATTGACTCATTCATTTATGCAAACGATCGCCTGCTGATGGATGATACACTTCAATTCCAGGCCCAACATAAAGTATGATATAATTACATAGAAATAAATTCTCCCAGCATTTTGACAATATGTACAAGAAATAAATTCTCAATGAGGCTTAATTTCTAATGCTTCTTTCTTTGGAAACAAAGTGTGAATGCTATTTATAGATCTAGATATTCAGCAGTGCTGGCTAATGGAATATTTTAAACAACAACATTTAATAAAAATTGTGCAGTTCATATTTTATAGTTTCAGCTAGCTTTTATATAGCAGAACTTACTTTCTTCTCAGGTTTGAGATTATTTAAGAGTCTCATTTCTTTTCTGGCTAAGAAGGGATGTTTTTTAACTTTAAACTTGCATGGGTAAGAAAGCACTGTAGTGAGAAATCTGGCTCCCAGTACCACAATTCTCAGGAAGGGCAATTATAAAGCAGCATCAAGAAAACTTTACTGAGCTATAATTCACATACTGCAAAGTCACCCTTTAATGGAATCAGTACTTTGTTTGAGGTTTTACAATCCGGTAGAAAGCTTTCCTTTCGGAGCAATTCTCACTTCAAGTAAGAAGCACTGTTGCTTTGATTGGCACCTGAACTCATCATCTCTCCTCTGGTAACAATGAAAAGAATTCATTCTGTTCCCCATAATATTCTTGCCTCCATAAACGGTAGCTGCAGCCCCCAGGTCCCCAGGATGGAATTTTGAGCCGTCTTTGACTTTTTCATTCTGCATCACATCTCCCAACTGCCTTTTCCTTTTAATTCCTACTAGCACTGATGCAGACCAAGTCTGCAGACAGCAGACAAGTGAGAAATAAGATCTCAACAAAGTGCTCGCCCTTCTTTGATGAACTTATTCCTCAAATCCTTACTCAGACTCACATGAAGACACATATTGACCCACACACTTGTCAAGTGTAGTTTTCAGATTGAACAATGTTAGTATAATTTTCTATTATTCACCATTATTGTCAAAAATATCACAAGTACTTTTCTGACCAATAAATCTCTCTTTCTCCCTCCCTCATCTCCCGCCCCTCTTCTCCATCCCTTCTTCCCTCCCTTCTCTCTTTATCTCTTCCTCTCTGTTCTCTTTTCTACTCCTTCTGGCTGTATTGATGTGTATTTAATAAGGAAAGTCCTATTGTTTGATGGCATACATAGAATGATTTGATATTCATGTACTATTGCAGTTAAGTCAGTCAGTACAGCTCTTACCCATCTTCTTATTCTTTCATATATTTTGTTTTGTGGTAAGAACATTTAATAAAGCTTTAAATGTACAATTCAGCATTACTATCAAGCTACATGGCCATGCTTTCTACATACTGGATAGTTATACTTATTCCTCTAATAACTGAAATTTTTATGCTTTGTCTCTTTGTACTTTGTGTTTGTGATTATTAAACTATTGAACCACTAAAGCTGTTTTATTGCCTCTGTGTTTCTACATTTCCCACTTTCTTGATTTTCAAATACATCATGATAACTATTTTCATAGTTTAAAATATTCTTACAAGTTTTATTTTTATGTAGTTCTTTATACTATCAAAAATAAGATTTAAATATTGAAGTGGAAACTCTTTTTTTTTTTTTAAGATTTTATTTATTTTGAATGCTCTATGTGCGTGTACATCTGCAGGCCAGAAGAGGGGGTTGTGAGCCACCATGTGGTTGCTGGAAATTGAACTCAGGACCTCTGGAAGAACAGACAGAGCTCTTAACCACTGAGCCATCTCTCCAGCCCCAAAGTGGAAACTCTTAAAAAAAGATTTATCAACTCTTTGAGAATTTTATACAAGACACTTGATCACATGCACTCCCTACTCATTCCAGATCCACTCTTTCCCTCCCCACCCCTCCCGTTTCCATGTCTTTTAAAAAGATAATTCACTAAGTACGATTTGTGCTGCCCATGTACTCTTGGGTGTAGAGCCATGCACTGGAGCATGGTTGGCAGCCAGTGCTGGTTAATTCCTTTATAATATAGTAAGTTCTCAAGTACACTTGGCTCTCCATGTGAAACCCCGCTAAGGTTTACTGCCATGTTCATCCCAAGACATTTGCATAAAATACCTGGAATTCTAGTACTTGTTAGGGTGTGCAGCTACCTTCACTTTTGTTTCCTAAACGTTTCTTAATTATTATCATTGCATTTTTATTCTTCCTGGTTTGGCTGGGCCAAGTGACCGCACAACCTCCTCCTTCGATTATACTTACAGCAGTTATTTAACTTGCCTTTACTTTCTTACTTACATGACAAGGTTGACTTAATAACAATACATTGTGAGCTTTAGCACACATACATGTTAAAAAGAGCACCTGGCAAACAGTAATCACTAAAAAATAGTGGAGGAGGTTATTAGTTCTTACGCGTGAAACAGAAGCCTGGTATCATGAGTCAACCTGCATTGAACTTCTACACCAATATGAGAAATGTTTATAATTACATGTGTTACACATTCCCTAGGGAAATATAACTTTGTAGTTCTTTTAGGTCCTGATTTGTAACCTTTAATAATGCAGCATTATTATTTTCTTCATATAGGTCTTATCTCTATATAACTAATTTTAAGTCTTGAATGTTTGCAGGATTTTGGTGTTTTTGTTTTGTTTTGTTTTGTTTGGCCTCTGTTGTAAATGGAATGGTTGCTTTTCAGTTTCTGTTTTGAGCAGGTTATTCCTTTTTTATTTTCAAGGATGATAACAATATTATCAAACAGGACAAAGGTGGTGGTTAAACAACATTGCGAATGCTCAAAAAAAATCACTGATCTGTTTTTTATTTTATTTTTTCGTTATTCACTACATCCTTATTGTAGCCCCATCCTTCCTCCCCTCCCAGTTCCACCCTTTCTTCCTCCCCTTCCCTTTTCCCCTTTCCTCAGAAAAGCAGTTTCCTTTCCCATCCAGCCCAGCTCATCAATTTGCATCAGGACTGAGCATGTCCTCTTCCCCTGCGGCCCATCAAAGCAGTCCATCCAGGGGAAAGTGAGCAAAAAGCTGGCAACTAATTCCTTGTCTAATGCAGTCCCTACTTCCCTTGCTAGAGGGTCCACATGTGGCCTAAGCTGACCATCTACTATATCTTTGTAAGGGACATAGGTCCAGTTCATGCATGGTCTTCGGTTGATTCTTCAGTCTCAGCAGGGTAATCGGCTCTGTTGGTTTTCTCATGGAGCTCATGTCACCTCTAGGTCCTTTCCTCTTCTCTCCGACTTTTCTACAGGACTACCTAAGCATCACCCAGTGCTTGACTGTGAGTCTCTGCATCTGTTTGGAGGTGCTGCTGGATAGACCCTCTCAGAGGACAACTCTGACAGGCTCCTGTCTGCATGTTTAGCAAAGCATTGTTCATAGTGTCAGGGATTGGCACTCTCCCATAGGGTGGGTCTTTGGTTGGACCAGGCTTTGGTTGGGCATTCCCTCTAGCTCTGCTCTCTGCTCTAGCTTTACCCCTGCACATCTTTAGACAGGGTAAATTTTGGGCTGAAGTTTTTGTGGGTGAGTCAGAGTCATTTTCATCTGCATTTCTCCGAAGACTAAGGAAGTTGAACATTTCTTTAAGGGCTTTTCATTCATTCAAGATTCGCCTGTTGAGAATTCTCTGTTTAGTTCTGTGTCTCATTTTTCAGTTAGGTTATTTTCTTTATTGGTGTTGGATTTCTTGAGTTCAATATGTATATTTTGATTATTAGCCCTTTGTCTGATGCAGGGTTGGTGATGATCTCTTCTAATCTGTAGGCTGTCGTTTTGTTCTGATAGTGTCCTTTGCCTTACAGAAGCTTCTCAATTTCATGAGGTCCCATTTATTAATTGTTGATTTTAGAGCCTGCGCTGTTGGTGTTCTGTTCAGGAAGTTGTCTCCTGTGCCAATGAGTTTGAGGCTGTTCCCTAGTTTCTCTTCTAATAGGTTTAGTGTATATGGTGTTATATTGAGGTCTTTGATCCACTTAGATTTGAGTTTTGTGCAGGGAGATAAATATGGATCTATCTGAATTTTCTACATGTAGACATCCAGTTAGATCAGCACCACTTGTTGAAGATGCTGTCTTTTTTCCATTGTATAGTTTGGTTCCTTTGTCAAAAATCAAGTGACCCTGGATCTAATGTTCAGGTTATTTCTAATCTGGTGAATATGTGTTATTTTATACAGTAATTTTTATCTTATTTCATTCTGCAAGTCATGTTTTGGGTTTTCTTCTGCATTTAATGTAATATATGCTTTCCTCTTATTTTGTAATATTTTAATTGCTTATTGTTTAATCTTATTGCTTTTCTAAAAGGATCTTTAGAATAAGTTTGGGGTTTCTGAATTGCATCTGATTTTTAAAAATACATTTTTTTAAAAATTCTGAGATTATAATAAAATCACATAATTTTCCCCTTCCTTTTTCCCCCTCCAGTCTCCCATCTACTTCTAGCAAGTTATCACTAACATGATGCTCATTAAATTTAAGCTTTCTCTACCTTTAATTTACTTGGGCTTTTAAAATTGACTGATGAATTTTACAATAGATTTACACCAAAGTTTTGGTTGGTAATTTTTTTAATACTGAATCATCACCACATTGAAGAAATAAACTCTACTTGGCCTTGTGAGTGTATCTATTTTACTATGTAGGTTGATTATATTCAAAACCATGAGCTACCCCAACATACTTGCATCATGTAACTGGGATCAAGCATCTGCAGGCCCCACACATTCTAAATGTACCTTTGCCTATTGTTCTTCACACATTCTGGCCTATTTTCCCCCAGCAGACTAGGACTGAAACATCAGTTACTCCCACTATCACCCTTCCTTCTGTATTACCACTGCCTCTGTTCTCCTGATTTCTATGTTCTCCTACAAGGAAAGTCTTTAAAGACAATTGCTAGTAGCCTTTTCATGTGTTTCTTCTACTATACACTATCTCAAATACTAAATTTGTCATTTTAGATTGTGAAAGATTGTGAGGATCTGGAGAATAAAACTGAGCATAAGTTACAATGGAAGCTTCAGGGACAGATGTCTTCAAGGGCACAGCATCAAGCTGGCTTTAGAAAAACATGGATATCCGCAACCAAGCTATCTAGAGTGAGCAGTTTGCTCACACTCTCTCCTCTCTCTGATATTCGGTTTGGTGTCCGTTTTCCTTGAGGAACCTAAGTATGCTCTTAGAATTATTCCTAACATAGTACTTCAGGAAGCTTTATAATCCATTAAAATGAAATATAATCCTTCAAGAAACTATGAAAAAAGACTGAAGCATATAGGTATTTAGCCATTAGGAGAACAAAACCAATTATTACAAATGGGAAGACAATCTCAGGAAGTCTTATAGAGATGAGAGGTTCAGGGGCTAAACTTATTGGTAGAATTTTGACAAACAAATATTTGGAGGAAGTAAGCATCAAGGAAATCAACCTGAGCCCAGGACTGAGATATAAAAAATACGCATCACTGCTTTGATACAAAGTAAGTAGTACTGGAGTGTGGTGATACCTCCCTGAGAAGAATTTCAGCCCATGACATGAACAAAACGAAACCTGACAGACTTTTAGACAGAGAGGTCAGACACACAGACGGCATTTACAACATACTTAGTATCTGTTATTCCCTGATTCCTGCTCTTGGTTTAATACTTAGATTCTGGAGATGAAGAAATCTGTAGCTTTTCCCTTTTAAGGAGAAAAGGATGGATGAAAGTAGAAGAATTCTGTCAACATAAGAATTTTTTAAAGCCTTTTTCATAATAGTGCAGTTGAAGTCACAAGAGTCAGTGGTCAGAGAAACAAAGATGGATCTGAGAGATATGAGGAAGATGCAGTCAGCTGAATTTGCCAACTGACAAGATGTGGCAGATATGGGAAGCAGATGAGTGAGTCGTGAAGAAGTCTGGGCTGAGTTCCTGAGAGGATGGAATAGAATGATGAAAGACAGAAATTAAGGGAGGAGCATGATCTAGGCCACAACATTAGATGACAATGGCATCCCAGCCCTATGAAAGAAACTCAGAAATTCAAGCTGGTTGAGAGAGGCGTTTCTCACAGGCTTCTACAGTGGTTTCAGGGCTAGCGGGATGACTGTGAAAGGATGTGACTGTGTTTTCTTATAAATTAAGTCAGACAGAGTCTGGTAACAGTCCCTGACATCAGGAGTACCTTCTGGCAGCCTCAGAGGTGTGATGCGGCTGAGATCCTCCTACCTTGACTGCCTGCTTGCAACACAAGCAGTGAGTGACAGAACTAGATGCTAGCAAGGGCTCTTCAGGAAGTGGCCATCTGGATCTTATGATTAATATTTAAAATGGGACACAAAAGTGTCATGAGATAGCAAGATATCTAGTCACCTGGTAAGGCCCAGCCTTACCGAAGGAAGGTCTTAGCACAGTAGAGAGTGGTGGCTGGGGGAGGACACTAGGAAGATGGGAAATGGGAAGGAGTGACTTATTCTAACAGGCCAGAGAGCTTAAGGAGAAAAAAGTGACAAGCTCAAATACAAGATGTTAACAGAACTGTGGCAGGTAAGCTAGGATGGATGGATCTGGTGACTGATAAGTCAGCCTCCAGTTAACCGCACATTACCTCTCCTCTCATCAGAGCTAACTGAAGCCTGAGAGCTGAGCTTCAACTTTGGGCTCATTATTGGATTTTTAAATTTCCATTTACTTAAGCAAAAAAAAAGAAAATAAAAAGCATGTAAACACCCAATCCTAAGACATAGCAACACTTGTTCTTGTTTTAAAAAGTACAAAAATCCAGTGTTCCTAGAACGCCTTTTCTGGAACTCCCACAATGCTGATTACTCACGCATGGCCTGTCTGCTAAATTGACTGTTCCCTGTAACATCACTTCATTTTCACTGGTAACCTTTCCACCTACACATCTAGTTTATCCAAACCTGAGTCAAAGCAAACACAATCCTCTTTTCCATCCTTAGGTACATGTCCTCTCCCCTTTACAATTAGACTAGTTACTAGGCTTGGCTTACCAACTATGACAATGAAAGCAGTCATCACACAAAGGACCACAGTCCCAAAGGTTTACCTTTCTCTCTGAATCTTCGCTTGCTAATACTGAAATGACATACTGTATATCAAAAAGGACAATTTTGGTGACAAAATAAAATATGTCAAAGTATGTTGTAATGGAAAAATAATTTATATCCAAGCAGTTTCCCAGCAGCAGGTGGCAAGGACAGCTACCACATGTGACAGAAGACATATCTCAGGAGTCAGATATTAAGGCCTTGAACATCAGGCCTGCTACACTGTTCCTATGAGGCAGAAGAAAGTTATAGTAAGATACCCAGGGACCTTGTCTTCTTTCTCTTTAACAAACAGATTTGTGAAATTTTGATTTTAAAATATAATTGAAAGTGCTCTGGAACCAAGTAATGTGCAAAAGAGGTTCCTTCTGTTTTCAAATCTACGTATGTATGCATATATAATTCATTTGCTATTACTAGTGTTCGCTAATGATTAATCAGAGATTAAACAGACACGAAGGAGCACGCTTGGGCTAAGCTTCAAACATTAACTTCTTGTGTATGTCTTGAAGACTATACTTACTATTTCACCAGAGAGATATTTATTTATTAGTGTCAAAGAAAGACAGATTTCATTTGTATTAACTTCTCTGACCCTTTGTTTTTTGATAAGTCACCAAATAGTTCTTCTTAAAAAAATCAAATTTCATTAAAAAGCAGAGCCAACAACAATAAAGCAACTTCATAAAGAATGGTCATCAAGAAGTGAGAAACTGAGGTCGCCATTCTGTTGATACACACCTCTGGGCAATACATACAAGACAGTTTGTTTGGGAGGATTAGATATTTTCGAGATTATGCTTTTTGGTTGAGGGCCTCTCCTTTAATGGCTGAGTCATCTCTCCAGTCCAGTTTTTGAGACCTTATTATGTAGCAGATACGTGATTGATGCTAAACCTTCTATCTGTGCATCCCATCCAGATAACTGTCACCACATAGCTCTCCAGTGTCATCACTTTTACAAAAAACTGACAGAAAATCCTACTCATTGGACTTCCAGGCACGTCCTTTTTTCAGAAACAGTTTTTCATACTGGTTTAGGTTTAGGAGTCTAGTTATTGTACAGTTAAAGCCAGAAAAGCCCAAAGAGCTTGAGTGATTGTCCAGTGTTTCTAAGAACACAGATGTGGCTAATTTGGTTAAATGAAAGTGTTTTTATTGAAAGGGAGGAGCGTTCAGGAGAAACAAGTGAGACGGGAAATAGGGTGTGCAACTGCATGCTGGTTATGAACTATGTCAGTCCCATGTACACACTGAAAGGGGTAGGAGCCCCAAGAACATTCACAATGTGATAAGATGCAGGCTGACTTGATTTCCTTCCTCCTGTGTAGCTTTCACATTTTCCACAGATGTGTAGCTTAAGTGGGTATAAAAATAAGAGTAGAAATATGAAGCATTTAAGGTTATAGTCTTTTTTTTTTTTTTTTTTTTTTTACTGCATTTAACCATAGACAATGTGTCTGTGAAAGATGATGTGGACTTATTATGTACTTGAGCCTCTTTTGGGTATATGCCTAGGAGTGGTATAGCTGGATCTTGAGGAAGTGCTATTCCTAGTTGGCTGAGGAAGCACCAGATTGCTTTCCAGAGTGGTTGTACAAGTTTACATTCCCACCAGCAGTGGAGGAGCATTCCCCTTTCTCCACAACCTCTCCAGCATGTGTTGTCACTTGAGTTTTTGATCTTAGCCATTCTGATGAATGTAAGGTGAAATCTTAGGGTCGTTTTGATTTGCAATTACCCTATGACTAAGGACGTTGAACATTTCTTTAAGTGTTTCTCTGCCATTCGACATTTGACATTTGCTCAACCATGTTTGTAGCAGCCTTATTTGTAATAGCCAGAAGCTGGAAACAGCCCAGATGCCCCTCAATGGAGGAATGGATACAGAAATTGTGATACATCTACACAATGGAATATTACTCAGCAATAAAAAACAAGGAAATCATGAAATTTGCAGGTAAATGGTGGGATCTGGAAAAGATCATCCTGAGTGAGCTCTCCCAGAAGCAGAAAGATGCACATGGCATATACTCACTCATATAGACATATAATATAGGATAAACCTACTAAAATCTGTACACCTAAAGAAACTAATCAAGAGGGAGGACTCTTGCTAAAATGTTCAATTCCTATCCAGAAAGGCAAAGAGGATGGACATCAGAAGAGGGAGAAAAGAGGGAACAAGTCAGGAGCCTGACACAGAGGACCTCTGAAAGGCTCTGCCCTGCAGACTATCAATGCAGATGCTGAGACTTATGGGCAACCTTTGGGCAGAGTGCAGGGAATCTTAGGAAAGAAGTGGGAAACAGTAAGATCTGGAGAGGACAGGAACTCCACAAGGAAAGGAACAGAACTTAAAAATCTGAGCACAGGGGTCTTTCCTGAGACTGATACTCCAACCAAGGACTATTCATGGAGATAACCTAAGACCCCTGCACAGATGTAGCCCATGGCAGTTCAGTATCCAAGTGGGTTTCATTGTAATGGGAACAGGGACTGTCTCTGAATTGAACTGATTGGCCTGCTCTTTAATCACCTCCCCCTGAGGGGGAAGCAGCCTTACCAGGCCACAGAAGAAGACAATGGAGCCACTCCTGATGAGACCTAATTGACTAGGATCAGAAGGAAGGAAAAGAAGTCCTCCCCTATCACTGGACTTGGGGAAGAGCATGCATGCAGAGGGTGGTGGAAGGGAGGAATTGGGATGGGAGGAGGGAGGGAACCACAGAGGCGATACAAAGTGAATAAAGTGTAATTTATGAAGAATTAAAAAGAAAGATGATGTGGACTAAGGGCTGGAGAGATTACCAGTGGTTATCACGATCGCTGCTCTTTCAGAAAGCCCAGGGTTAGCTTCTTAGCATCCATAGCGGGTGGCTCATAACCACCTGAAACTCCAGTTTCTGGAGATCCAATGTCCGCCTCTAGCCTCTTGGTAGCTGCATGCACATGGTGGACATAAATTTGTGCAGGCACAAACACAGAAATAAAAAATAAAAGGAAATCACATCGTGTGCCATTTTTGTTCACATTCAAATTAGAGTCAGGTGTAGTTCATCTCTTTGAAGAATCTCATGGCCACAGGTGCAGAGCTGTGACTGGGGTAGGATATCACATACTCTGCTGTCCACATGGAATGTTTTCCCCACAGATCAAACCAGAGTACAAACATGAAGCTGTCCGTGGAGGCTGGCACAAGGTACCCCTTAGTGAGCAGTGGTTTTTTTTTTTTTTGTTTTGTTTTGTTTTGTTTTGTTTGCTTTCTTTGCAAATTCTCATAGAAGAAGCTATTTTAAAAAATTTCAAGCAACAAAATACATAGTATAGACCTGAATTATAATCCACGGAGAAAACTACATATCCAAGACTCTACACTAATAGATATTAACTAATTGAATAAATACATAAAATAGAAGCGAGGAGACAAATTCATAAGGCAGAAGAATCGAAACTAAGGCCTGCAGCCAATCCGTGAGGAAGGAAGGCTCAGTCCCAATTCCCTCAGTGTGTGATCCACTTAGCCACCTCCTTCTTATGAGTGCAGGACGGGTAGAAAGAGGAAGGGAGGACCTGGAGAAAGGCAAAGTACTGCCCTAGACAGGGGCTGGAGGTGGCCACGTCAGTGACAGTTCATGTATAGAGCACACATGGATGGTAAAATTTCATCAGTGAGACACCTCACATCTGTGCCCTTCCTTCCCAGACACAGCTCACCTGACCACTGGGGAAAACCCAAACTGAAGGATACTGTATAAAGTACCTCATCAGTACATCCCAAAAATTGTGAACATCATCAAACACAAGCAAAGACTGAAAAGATTAACAAAGAAAGTATGGAGGATCCTAAAGACACATAAGAACTAAGTGAACTGTGGTATCTGAGATTAAACCTTGGAGCAGAATAGGGGACATAAATGATAACCAAGAAAACACAAATAAAGTGAGAACTTCATGTATGTGGTATGTGTGTATGTGTGTGGGGGTGCATATGGACATACATGCATGCAATGCTTGTGGAGGCCAGAGGTCAAAGGTGGGTGTCTTCTTTGATTGCTCTCTCCTTGATTTCCTGAAGTTTATTGATGTGGCCAAGTTGGCTGGCCAATGAGCTGCAGCCATCTGCTGGCTCGTCTGTGTCCTGACATTGCACACGTCTCCAGGCTCCGCGCTTTGCATGAACGCTGGGGGTGGAACCTCAAGGCTCATGCCTGTTTGGCAGGCACTTTACAAACTCCCAGCTCAGGTATACTTTTTAAAAGAAGAATAGCAATATTGAAAAAAAGAATAGCAAAATTGGTATTAACATAAGATTCTAACAAAGAAAACTGAACATGGCTCTATTGAAATTCTGTGTGTGATCTTTACAACTTTTCTGTAAGTCTGAGACTGTTTTAAAATTGATAGGAAATGCATATGCATTTGTGAAGCGTTTCTCTGCAGCTGTGTCAATATGCACAGTACACTCAGGGAAGGCTTACAGAAGGTGCTTTCATCATAGACTAACCTCTCTTTTTTCACCACCTACTTCCTTTTCCTAGTTCCATGGAACTGCTAACAAACAAAGAGGAAATCACTTGAGTCATTATTTAAGAAGTGCATTTATAGAGTGTTTGTGTCTAATGGAAATAATTCTCCAGTGGTGTAAGACAGCCAATTCATAGCCAAGTAACCCTGAGAGGGCACATCACCCACACATGAAGCCAGTGGTCCTAAGTTGTGGGGGGTGCCAGCCCCCACACATGAGGCCAGTGGTCCTAAAATGTGGGCTGCTCTCTCCATTCTTCTGTCTAATTAACCCTGTTACCTCAGACAAACTCCTGACCTTTCAGAGCTTAAGATCTTCACTGGAGAGGAAAGCCTGACCTATGTTTCTTCTGAATTCCCTTCCTGCTTTCAAAATAAAAGAGAATAGACTGCAAGTATTCCTCAGACTTATGAATTAATAGTCCATATTCCCATCTTCCAAAACAGGGAGAGCAAACACCTTTGGGTAAATGATTTGTGAAGATTAAATAAGATAATATGTGCAACACATGTTATCCTATTATAAAGTAAAATATTTAGGTCCTGTCTGTATCTTTTCAAGATAATAGTCTGATTCCATCTGATTGAAAAAGTTGATGTTAAAGTTGAATTAATTTTTGTGTGGTTTTCTGTTTTGTTCTGTCTTTGATTTAAGACACATGTAAAGAAAGAAGTGTTTTATGGTGAAAGGGTGTGAAGATGTTGGAGTCCTTTGTGGTGAAAGGGCTTACAGATGTTCAGGTAGTTGGTGGTGAAAGAGTTTGTAGATGGTGGATGTTGAAGTCATTTCTCAGCAACAAATGCAGAAACTTCACTATTTCAGAATACTGGAAAACTCTCCATTCATGAATCAAATGCTCTCATCCAAGGGCAATTTGTGAAAACTGTGTAATCCTCAATTATTCTTACTTACCAGGCCTAAGAAAGTCCTGGCTGAAACATGAATTATTTTTAATAAGATGAGAAATTAAGAATGTATTTCACTATTTTTAAAAATATACTTGTTTGTGATATTTCCAATTCTAAAAGATTACCACCACAGGAGGTAGTGTTAATTTTACTTATTTGACAAATTATCAATACACAAATATGTACATGGTTAATAAATATGCTAAAAAATCAAGACACTAAGCTGGACAAACTCAAGTACTGCGACATTACAGGGGTATGGTAACAATCACTTCTATTTGTTTTCAGAACTTCCTTGTGACTGAACATTAAAATGACCCCTTAAGATGGTCAAGTCATCCTAAACAGGATTCTGTGCCACTCGTCACAGAAACATACACTGTAACTTGCCATATCAAGGGTTTCCCTATGGAGCTGTTCTGCTTTTAACAACAGTTTAAAAGAAGGGGTAAGGCTATGTGTTCCCCAACCTAACGTGGAGGCCTATAGAACTTCCTGCCAGAGAAGTGGTTAAGCTCTCTTACATGCCTGTATGGCCTCTATTGTTCTGCTACCAGGATCTCCAGCCTTGATAACTGATGAGGCTGTAGGGAAGCAGCGTTCTCATCAGCTCAGAAGATAAAGCACGTCGCAAAGACAAATCCCACCTAACCTCTTAACCATTTGTGACCAGTTTCAGGGTTGCATAGGAGACCAAAGTCATTCCAATCAGAGTACATTCTGAGACTTGATTAAAAATGTTGGAGAGAAAAGGCTCAATCATCCCTCCTTGATGACAAAAAACCAAAAACATGCAGCTGTCTGTGTGAGTACTGGCAGCCACACTGGATCATAGACAAACATGAGATGAAAGAAATAATGAGATAATGAGTAAAGTTGGGTAAAGAAACAGAAATAAACTAGATTCTTGTAACCTGATCAAACTACTGTGTTATCTCCGATTTTTCAGTTGATTGAGTCAGTAAATTTCCCCTACAATTTAAGTCATTTAAATCTGCAGTTTTTGTTATTTGCCACCCCAAAATCACAAGATATAATACAAACAATATCTGGTTTCTTTTGCATATGAAATCCAAGAAGGGACTGGGGAGATGACTCAGCCTGTAAGAGCATTTGGTGCCACACAAGCCTGGGACCCTGCAGAGAAGGCTGGGTTTGGTTGTGGTGCTTACCCCTGGAATCCCAGTGCTGTTGGGGCAGAGACAGGATGGTCACTGGGGCTGAATGGTCACCAGCCCAGCTCCAGGTTCAGTGAGAGACGGTCTCAAGGGAATAAGATAGAAAAAGATAGGGCAGGACTCCCAGTGTGGTCCTCTGGCCTCCATGCACACACATGAATGAAGCACACAGATCCACACATGCAAAACAACCTAAGAAATGTTTACTCTTATTACTCTTAATTTGCAGACATTTTGGAAACCAAAAGTTAGCTAGGAAATAGAAGTGGATTCAAACTGTTCTTTTACAAAAGATCCTACTTTTAGACTGTATGGCAAAGTCCTGACAGATTAAAAAGGAAATCACTAAGTGAGTTACATATTTGACACCACACTGTAGTTTTCATGCCCCCCATCTTAGTTATTACACTTACTTATCAAAAACCTTACTTCAAAATGGAAGTGGTGGCTGTAGTTACAAAGTACGTTAGAGTTCTAATCAGTCATTTGTTTGTTGCTTTCAGTGGTTGGTTGGTCGTATTTCGCTTCTGCTCTGACCACTGAGAACAGATGCTATCGGGCATTTCCAGTAAGTTGGCCTTCTGCAAGAGGTCATGCGCAAAGACACCCAGTTCAACAATTCTGGGGTTTCATTATTTATTTAATCACTTCTCAAGCATTCTTCAACTATCCTACTATATCACCTTTCTTAGTACTAAATCAAAACTGCCTTCTTCCCCCTCCAAGCCGCCCCTGCACTGAGCCTCCCCAGATCCTCCCACTGGGCACTCCCACGCAGGTTTCCACTGAGTCCTCTTTTGAAGCCAGGGCAAGGCGTCTTTGTTCCTGAGGCCCGAGTCTCCCTCCCTACATATTCTAACCCTTGACTCCACCATCCCACCTACCCATTGTCTTGTAGGTAAGGAGAGGTGAGAAACCGAGCCTTAAATGTTACAAATTCCAGGTAAGGGATTGAACGCTATACCTTCAATATTAAATGAAATTTAAGTTCAGTAGCCTTTTATTTAAAATGGGCAATTTCTCTTTTTAATTTTTTTCTATTTGTTTATTTATTACAGTTTATTCACTTTTTATCCCAGCTGTAGCCCCACCCTCATCCCTGTCCAATCCCACCCTTCTTCCTTCTTCTCTTCCCAATAGGGATGGTCTTCCTCCCTTTCTCTCTGACCCTAGCCTATCAGGTCTCATCAGGACTGGCTGCCTTGTCTTTCTCTGTGGACTGGTAAGACTGCCTCCTCCATCCTGTTTGTGTTTCTGAGTGAGAATTGACCATCTACCCAGGGTCCTCCTTCTTGCTTAGCTTCTTTCAGTGTACAGATTTTAGTATGTTTATCCTATATTATATGTCTAATATCCACTTATAAGTGACTATATACCACTTGTGTCTTTCTGCTTCTGGGATACCTCACTCAGGATGATCTTTTCCAGTTCCATTCATTTGCCTGCAAATTTCATGATTTCCTTGTTCTGAGTAGTATTCCATTATGTAAATGTACCACAATTTCTGTTATCCATTCTGCAGTTGAGGGACATTTGGGTTGTTTCCAAGTTCTGGCAATTATGAATAAAGCTGCTATGAACATAGTTGATAAAGTGAGCAACTTCTTGTGTTTACATGTTTATTAGGAGACTTAGGAACTGCATATGCATACTCTTGACTCATTTTTACTTTAATTGCTTAGCAGCTGCTTTTTGTGAATCAGTAAGGGATCTCCTAAAGGATGTGGCTTCTGTGGTTGGAACCAGATATTAGGAACCCCACTACAGCCACTTAGACTTTCTCACTGCAAATCATGCCATGTTCACACACAGAACGTCTCTCCTGCGGGAATTCAGTGGATTTTTCTAATATGGCACAGCAGAGTTTACTGTTCTTGAGAAGAATGTGGTGGACTGGGATTTCCTCTCTTTGCGCATGGTGGGGGAGATTTACCCTACATGGGAGAAAGTGCCCAGCGAAGTATTTTGTCCTCATTGGTGAGGGGTCACATGGTAGAGTGAGTTTCAGGGAGGAAATGCATTTATTTTACTCAAAAGTAAAGTGACAGTGAGAAAATTATTCTCCAGGGAGGAAAGGACGAGGGAAAATGAAGAGATGGATTCCTGGCATATGTGGATGCAGCTAGTGTTCTGCTATATGCTGCCTCAAGAGCAAAGCAAGGCTGCGCCCACCCTCCCCACAGGCAGCAGAGAAAGCACATCTGTTTGGAGGGCACAAAGGACATAGTCCTGGCCATACGGCCCTGTGGAGGTGAGAGGAGCATGATCTCGCTGGTCTCCACACTTTCCCACTGTCTCAGCATATGTCTCTCCACAGCTTTGGGGGACACTCACTCTCTGTGTTTGGAGGAGGCCTGACTTTCTTGCCACAGGGCAAGCTGCTTATTTGATCTCTCCACTCAGATACCTCACGGACAAACACAATATCAGGATCGTGTACAGATGTGATTTCTCAGTTTTTTTCCCTACACTGCTTTTCTACACAGACATTTCTCTTTTACCTTACGAAAGCATACACCCCCAGAACAATACAGCTTTGTGTTTTTCTCTTCCTTTTCCCCAAACTTATTATGAGACCCAACCACAAATCCATTAAGACTTTTCCAAGGCACACCTCAACCGCATCCTTTTTATAAGTCTATACCATCCCCCAGTCCCAGCCCTGATCATCTTTCACCTCTTTGATGACAATGGTCTTCTACCCTCCTCCTGCTCTTGCTACAGTCTACAATAAATCCTCCCTCCTCCCCGCAGCCGCACACCATCCCGCAGAAGCAACTGGATTCCTGTTACAGATGGAAATGACTGTGACTATCCTTCTTAGAATCACCCAGTGGATTTCTATGCATTATCACAGTCTGCAAAGCCCTGGGGAACAACTACCATCAAGTTTTCCATTTACCCTCCAACCACACCCTCACTCTCCTTGCACACTAGCAGAGCTGGCCTTTGTGCAGGTTTCCTGAGTGTGGTAAGTCTTTGCCCCACAAGGGCTTTCACAATTTACACCTTTTTTGGTTCTTTCTTTTCCAGGCTGTTTGGGTGAGTAGGTCCTTCCCATTCTTCCTTCCACTGCCATCTTATGTTGCTTTCCAGGGAAACCTTTCATGGTCACCATCAAAAACTTAACAGCAGCTAGTATCTAATATAGATTTCTCCTATTCCTTTATGTAACTCAACGTGATTTGGAAATACCCGTTTGTGATGTAGCCCATGACAGCTCAGTGTCCAAGTGGGTTCCCTAGTAAAGGGAATAGGAACTGTCTCTGACATGAACTCAGCAGTTGTCTCTTTGATCACCTCCCTGTGATGGGGGAAGAGCCTTACCAAGTCACAGAGGAAGACAATGCAGCCAGTCCTGATGAGACCTAATAGGCTAGAGTCAGAGGAAAGGGAAGGAGGACCTCCCCTATCAGTGAACTTGGGGAGGGTGGGACTGGGAGGGAATGAGGGTGGGGGCTACAGCTGAGATACAAAATGAATAAACTGTAATTTATAAATAAATAAATAAAATTAAAAAAAAAAAAAAAGGAAATACCCGTTTGTGAGTTGACCTTGTCTTTAGACTTTTTGTCCATGTGGTGCATCTTTGTAACTCTTGCTCTCAATGAAGTGCCTGCTAATAAACACTTGCTGCCTGGCTGAAAGAATAAAGACTAGTCTCTGTTTCAGTGAACAATACAGAGATAGCCCTTAAGGAGAGGTAAACATGTTCAAGAAAAAAAGAGAAGTCTCAGCATTTGTTGAAGTGACTCAGGATTTCATAAGTTGGAGCTTGAGTCAAACGCCTGCACAGCATCAATAAAAGAAGTCTGGAGAAAACAGTTATATAAGGGCCAAAGAGAGGCAAAGCCTAGCGTGGCCTTACCCCTGGATACAGGATTTATGATTAACATTCAAACACATAAGATTCCAAAAATATGATTATATGGGAATAATCCAAGTTCTCAGAACAACACTCTTAGAAACCAAGGGTATGGCTGACACCTCTCTTTTTATTCCCTGTTAAGGGTTACCAAATCAATTTGAAGTTCTGGAAGTCCAGATTTGTGTCGAATACTTATGATCAAGTGTAGCATTTAAAAAGGCTTTTCTACTACTGGAAGATAAAATTTTTACAGCAATTATTTTATATATTGTCTCTATATATTGAATGTCAATGTATTGTTCTTTTATTGGGCTAAGGGGTGAATATACTGTAGAATTCTGCTGGAGGAGGTTGAAGTCTGACATTTCTAGATAGCCTCTGCGCTTGCTCTAAGATAGTGGACTCCCTTCTCTCAGCAGGGTTCTGTGAGCTGGGTAATCCAGAGCTTGTGAAGAGTGTCAGCTAGCCCTCAGGAAAGATTACAGGCCTGACCCTTTCCTGATTAGAAAACCTGCTCCAAAGGCACCTGAAAGTTTCTGGAGATACTCACCTATGCTAATACGATGTCTTGGTGTCTTGACTTTCTTTACCTGGGGCTCCTCCCCAACTCATAGGATAATTAAGTAATAGGTTCTCTTTCTTGTGATAGGATCTTGCTACTGCTTGTAAAACGAGGCCCTGTAGTACTGCATGTAACTCAAGCATCCCTGGCCTCCTGACCCTGGCAAATCAAACACATTCACCCTCGAAACCCCTCCCACTGCATCCCTGATTCCAAATAAATGTGCTGGCTGCACATATGTGTGCCGCATGCTTTACATTAGCTTTTCACCATGGCCACCTGAAACTCATCATTTATTGTAGTTGAGGAAGGGCTCTCCTCCTCTCTGGAAATGTCTGCCGAACTCCTGACAGCATGACCAGCAAAGCCCCTGCCAGCTTGCACCTACTGGACCTGACTTCCTACCCACTGGACCTAGGGCCTTGCCAGGCCTGTATTTCAGTTGCAGGCCAACAAAAGCCTGGGCTTTTGTCCACGTCCTCTGCAGTACTTAGCCCAGCAGCTTAACCAAAAGCTGTAACACTTTGGTATCACTGTAGGCTTTGGAACAGCCAAGTTTCCACTGCCTCAGACACCAGCAATCTCATTTTTAAAAGCTAGCTAGGACACCAAAGAAACACCTGGAGGACCCAGCTCAAGGCTCAGACTTGCTAGGTTGGAGACTTAACGCCCATGGCTGCTTATTAATGGCTGAGGGAAAATCTTGTTTTCTTACTGAGAAGAAACTGACTGCAGCACGGAATACAACAAATGGGCTTCTGAGCTTTGTTTGTTGTTTTTTAAAGGGAGGGACTGTGCCATGTGAAATAATTTTCCTCCTTACAGAGATGACAAAGGCAAAGCCACCATGAAGCACTATGCAAAGAATTCTTGCTGAGTGCTTGATTTTATTTCCAAAGAATTTAACTACAGTCATCAGAAAGAGAAGAATATATGCAAGAACTTACACTAATGGAAAGACTGTGTGCATTGAATAGATTGGGTTCCAAAAAACAGCTATCAAGGCTTCTCAAGCGATGGCATTGGCACTGCCCACATTCTTCTAATTTATTTAATGGCATCTTCTTTAATTAAAGCATGATACGTTTGAATTCCAAGTTTACTTCCTTTATCAGCATCATGCCCAAAGACTACAAGGTGCTGCTCATTTCTCTACAAAACAAAACAAATGCCAGCAAGGCACCCTGCCTTCAGCACTTCCCAGAGAGACTCACAAGCCAGCAAGGCACTCTGAGTTCAGCAAGTCCCCAGTGTGTCTCCCAGCATTTTCTTCTTCAGGGGCAGCTCTCTCTTACAAATAAAATAACCTCTAGCCTATCACTAAAATTCTTTCCAAGAGCTTTGAGCTACCTATCATCCACTAATGAGATCAAAGTTGGTCGAAGCAGAGGCCTCAAATGAGCAAATCGAAATCTGGGAGATCATAAAGGCTCATCATAAAGGCTTTAAGATTGCTCATTTCTATTGTTTGGGCCACTTCATTTGTGATGCATTGCTAGGACATCTTCAGGAAATTACTGCACTCATCAAGTCAGCATTCTTGTCTTTATTTCTTTATATAATTACTTAAGCTTGTATTTGAATTACTCTGTTTTCAGTCACTGGGCTAATTATTTTGTCAAAGGCCTGATGTATATCCCCATCTGTCTTGTTCCTTTCCATCAAGGACAGAAATTCTGCATTCTCTCACTACCCCAGACCCTTAAAGATGAGTCCTGTGAACACCCTAGTCATTAGAGACTATTGTAAGGCTCATAAATCCAAGGAGGATCACCTGTTGCCAATCTTCTAGCACTGATTCTGTCAAATGTTTTGGGACAACCATGTTCTTGACACAGGAGCATCTTCTTGACACAGGATGAAGAATCCTCTAACTCTGACTACCATAAGTGGTCTTGAGCTCTTAACTATGAACTATGGTATATGAACTTTAAGTCTTAGCCATCACCATCTCCTGCCAAAACAAGTTACAATATTTTATAAATAAATAGGATAATACAAATACCTGAAAACTATGTTTCTACTAATGGTTTTAAAAAGGACAAATTGAAAATATTAGGATATAAACTATAAGGAGCTAGCCTATATAGCCAATGCATTTGCCCATAATGTTGAGGTAAATTTCATCTGAAACTTGGAGAAAGTTGAAAAATTGTTTTCTCAACACAGTCTGTGATATATTGGAATGCAATTTAGCACTTTATGGGTGAGCTTTACTGTAGAGTTAGATTACTTCCAAATAACTTAGATAAGCAATTTCCAAAATGTGGATTCCTTAAATCAACTTTCTCAGCTTGTTTCTAAAGCAATGTATTGAGCTTTAAAGTAGAGCTGTGAAGTAATTCAGATTTGGTAGTAATCTCAAGCCTTCCTGGGGAATATATATATAAATAAAATATACAATATATAATAAATATTAAAATTTAAGTTTTATACAATTTAAATTCTTTGGTAGTTGACTAAATTTCCAATTATTCTCACATTATTCTTTTCATGTATATTTAGAAGTTGGTTTCTTGTTTTCTGGTCCCAATCTTAAGCTACAAAGAGGCCATTCCCTCATGATTTCAACAGTCATCTGTCTTCAGGAGGTATGAAGAGTTATGGTTCTGATGAACAGAGAGTGCTTGCAGCCAGTTTGCTCAAGAGACTTAGGTATATTTATGACTACAGGCTGTAGTTTTAACATATAATTTCTAAACACATAAAATTTAACCATGCTTATTTAATAAAAGAAGACAAGGGAATGATGCCCAGTTAAACTTGAGTTTTAGTAGTAGGAGAAAAATCTTGGTGTCTGTCTTTTATTAGATTCTTTCATTCAACACTTAATTGAAAGACTAATACTTAAACAAAAATTTGTATAGCTTTTTGTTATTCTTCCATTCAACACTTAATTTAAAAACTAATATTAACAAGAAAGTATTTTATAGATCTTTCTTTACCTTTGAAATTTATTACAATAAAGTAATATGGCAAAAATACAATACTAAATAGGTCTATTCATTATTTTTAAATGGAGTTATTTTCAAGCACAAAGCAATATTATGAATGTTCTATTTTTTACACACATATCAACGAAGTAAAACAATACTTTGGAGAAGTGAGGATCAAAGCCAATGAAAGATTATTTTTAGATATTACCAAGTGTGTATGAAGCTAGAGCTTTTCTTCATGGGCTGGGATAAGCACACTTCTAGCCCATGTGTTGGTATAATGTTCTCGTGGAATGTTTACAATGTACCCTTGTTCATTCAAATGCTGATTTATCTACCCCATTGTGATGTTTATCCTAAGCATCACCTCTCTCAAGTTTGTGTAAACATGCCACCATTTATTCTCTGTATTTTCAATTAAATGACCAGCCAATACTGTGCAGTGGAGAGAATAGGGTGGGACAACTTGGTCCTGAGGGGAGGAGAAGGAGTAGGAGTCAGGGAGCAGAGATCAGCAGGAGAGGACTTGGAACCACTAGGAGAGATGAATCAGACCTAAGATATGACTAAAAGCAAGTGTAATGTTGGAAAATCTAATTGGAAGGAAACTATGCTGGCTTGGAGGTTTAGGATGGATGGAGTAATCATTGCCCAGCATTGTGCTCTAGGTTAATTAAGTATATCCTAGTCTCTATGTGGTGATTTGGGTATGCAATTGGTTTAGGAATAACTGCTGTTTTACTAAAAGACAAATCAATAGTAAATAT
This sequence comes from Meriones unguiculatus, assembly GCF_030254825.1. Classification (NCBI taxonomy): domain Eukaryota; kingdom Metazoa; phylum Chordata; class Mammalia; order Rodentia; family Muridae; genus Meriones; species Meriones unguiculatus. Next base: position 28,967,949 of record NC_083353.1, on the reverse strand, counting down.
TAATAACCAACAACACCCATGAAAAGTTTTATTTATTTTTTTTTTATTTTTCATCCCTATAAAGTCCTGTACTTCAAAGCAGACATTAAATCAAAGATATTGCAGTGTCAATGAATGTGTGTTCACACAGGAACAGAAGACGATGGCTAGATAAAGGTCATGAGTTTCAGTGTTCTCTTGGGCTAGTAGTGAGGCGTGAACACTACCACCCAGAGCCTCTAACTCCTCCTCCCACCTACAAAGGAATCACTGCGGACCTGGCTGTGGTGTGGGATGAGGCTCAGCTCCAGGCTATTTATACAGGTGCTAAATCATATTCTTTGTGCCAGAAAAAAAAATTAAAGAAGACAGCACAGCTTAATGAGAACCTGTAGGCACCAAACAGTAGAGGGTAGACTTTTTCCACAAATCCCAACACTGTCTTTCAGAGGGACAGAGTTTAGCTGTGCCCTAGCAATTCAAGGTGCATAAGGCGACAGTGCAGGACCATAAAGATTTTAAATAAGAGCAAATGAAGACTGAATGTTCTATGAGGCAGTGATAGAAATCAACTGGTTTTTAACTCATGATTAAACTTCACAGCAACAAGACATTGTTGAAGGAGTGCATGCTGCATGGTAAACATCTCCACTAGTCTCTGAGACTGGATAATTCTGATTTATAAAGTCAGAGGGTACTGGGTTTTATTTTGTTTTGCTTTCAAGAATTTGGAATGCTTAAATCTTGCTGTGGTCTGCTCATTCTATAATATCTTTAAGAAAATACAACACAGTAGGATTAAAATCGAGAATTGTGGAGCCCTCAAACCCAGGGGTCTGCCTAGCTTAAGTTTAATAGTGGAGGAAGAACTTGCTTCCACTTCTCCAGGGCCCAGACTTAGTCCACAAAACCTACAGAACAATACAAAATCACCTTGAAGCAGAGAACAGAAACCAAAAATATTACCTTTTTGAAATCTTTTAAAGGAATGAACTGTGACGAGTTCACTCACTAGCATCGGTTCTGTGCAAGGCATTGCATTAATTCCTGAGGATGGCAGAAAGGATGAAAGAAACAAGGATCCCTCCATTTCTTACTTGGATCCTTGGGGATCAGGCATCATCCACCTGGTACCCAGAGTGGGACCCCAGTGTTTAACTCATCCCAGTCCTTAAAGAGTCATGCCTGGTCCAGATTTCCGATGTACCACACTTCACAAAAGGGACAGTTCCCTCTGTCCTTAACCATTACTCAAATCTCCCCTGTATAAAGGACAAAGTAGTAGGTATTAATGGAAAAAAAATCATGGAAAAGACAGATATTGTAAGAGATCCAACCATTAATCTGAGCTTTACATCTATCAAGGTAAAAACAAGCTTTCAGGGAGTTTATTTTTGCCACCATTTCATATATACACACATAAATACTTTAGAACTATACTAAGTGTGCTGCTGAATGATAGGGATGTTTTTGTAAGTTTTTCATCATGGAAACATCAGTGTGTACTTTTACAAACTCTAAAATATTTTTTCTAAAATATTGCCTGATGTAATCTCTAAAAGCATCTGTATACAAAGATAAAAAAAAATAAATTTCCTTGAGGCTTTATAAAAAGTTTGTGTTTGAGCCCAGAACATCTGACTGAAAGTGCATTTCCCAAGTGTTAGTCTATTGAGTGTCTGTCTATTCCTAAGTAACATGGAATGTTAACACTCTGGCTTTGAGGGATGATAGATGTGGTTGTGAGCCTTGTCTCTAATACATCTTAATATATTTTCAGTTACTTAAAACATCAGGCTTCACTTTCTAACCTGTAAAGTTGGATGGACACAATCTAGCTAGAGGAAGGTATCGACTCAATACACTCGCTTGAAGAATGCTTTTAATTAAAATCTCATCAATGCATCTTTCAGAATGTTCTTACTGCAGGCATGTTTCACCATCTTTAAAGGCACAATGGCTATGAAGATGTTTAAGAGGAAGATACTGAGGACAAAGAGATCACAGCAGTCAGTTATCTTGACTTGGAAATTACATTTCACAGGTTCTTCACTTACATAAGGTTTACATGCATGAAACCTTTATCACTGTGTGATCTTAGAGCCATATTTTAAAGTAGGAAAGTGAAGTGATAGGTTCCAGATTTAATCATTAAGGGTTAACTCATACCACAGATTTGTCTTCCTAGCATTTGTGTTCTTTTTTCTTAATATTTATTTATTTATTTTTATGTATATGAGTGCTCTATCTGCATGTACACCTGCATGCCAGAAGAGAGCATATTATAGATGGTTGTGAGCCACCATGGTTGCTGGAAGTTGAGCTCAGGACCTCTGGAAGAGCTGCCAGTGCTCCTAACCACTGAGCCATCTCTCCAGCCTGCATTTATGTTCTTAATTCCCTAACTGCCACCACTGAGTGAGGCACAGAAGCGTGTCTTTCCTGACTTACTGGGGTCTCTCTTGAAAATGAACTTGTGACAACTGCCACCGACACCCCGAAGCTGGCATCCGGGTTCCAGGTACTGCCTTGATGACAATAACTCCAGTTTAGTGACATTTCTCAACACCCAGCTTATAGAAAGGAGACACATACACAGTCATTCAAACACACACACCAGTGATTCGTCTTAAAGAAGTAACAGTTTGAAAAACATATTCTAGACAAATGGATAATATGATTTTACTTAACATAAGTAAAAAATGCATAATATTATATTCAAAGAGACACATATATAAGATAGTATGAAGAGTCTGAAAGAATGTTAGGTTCATGCCCACAGAATCTCTAGTTTTATCCATAATATTTTATTTCTTAAGGGAATTGAGATAGAATCCAAGTATTATGAACTATTAACATTTGTTATGTAGAAAAGAGAGAGGCATACCTAACTTGTTCTTTAACCTTTCTGTACTTTAAAAATGGCTTAATATATGAGAATGATATAAATTAGTATATATGCCAAAATTACAACTGTAATCATAAAAGATAGAACTTTACACACATGGATTTTTAAAACATTAAATCAGTAGCCAAAAGTATTTGAGAAAAAAAGGCATGTTTTGAAATCTCGTTTTTGGATTGTATTATGATGCAGTAAAGAAAGGACGCATTTGGAACCAAAGCAGTCAGAGTTGTAGTTTCATTTCCAGTGGTAAATGCTCAGACAAAAAGCAACTTAGGGGGTTATTTGGCTTAAATTTCTAGGGGCCAGTGATTGAATTTCAGCCTTGTGCCAGGCACTGTCTCCTGACTTTCCCATCAGTCAGTATAATTTAGTTATTATAGGTGAATATGGATTATTATTTCAGCACTAGACACAGTTTTCTAAAAAATAAAAAAAAAGTGTATCATCTCAGACCATATAAGACTTTAGAAGTGCAGTCAATAGAAAACACATATTTAAATAGAGAGTGTGGATGTTCTTCTCAGACAGCCCCTGCTTGGTTCATCAAAGAGCTTCCAATTTCTTGATAGTTTAGGCAGCCACAGCCCCCACTGGTGAATAATCCCAAACTGCATCGTGGTATGTGCTTTTAAGTGGCTGCTGTCATCCCTACATTTTCTTGAGCAAGTCAACTCAGTGACAAATGTATCTCTCTGAGCTTTATTTTAAGTATTCTCCCTCTCAACTTCTGATACTACACCAAAAAGGAACAGAACATCAAAAGGGGAGAATGGGAAGCAAGGGCAGAGACACTCAAAGCTAGCAGCCATCGCCTGAACCGCAGAAATTATCCTCCCTCTCCATTTCATTGCTCTTATTTACAACTTGAGGTTTGTTTATATTGAAAAGGCAACTTGGTTCCTATCAATTGGGTCTATTTTAATTAAATCTCAGAATGGGCTTTGCAAGATGAATCAGTTTTCTAACTAAAGTAATTTTCAACCCAGCAATTTTTACAGCCTTAAGCTTGCTATTGAGTCTAACAGAATAAATCATCCGAGGCTCCAGCTATTTTTCATTGAGCTATTAAATGTGTTTCTTATAAATCACTCAAGTGCATACATTATTTAGGTTGATGATTATAAAACAGAATTTAATGTAATGTTACAATGTTTAAAAAAACAATAAGGGAAAATTCACCACTGCTTTAGTATACTCAGTTGTCACTAGGTAGTTTTCTATACTGCACTAAACAGCCCCCAACCCATGATCATGCTAGGAACATCATCATTCAGTGGGCCACAGTGAGGGTATACAGGGAAGCTGCTGGTAGCAAGGTGGTGTTCAGTGAAGGGGAGGGTATCGGAGAGGGTAATGGAGGGATGCATGTGGTGAAAATGTATCATATTACATGCATGAAACTGCCAAGAAGTATATGTTAAAGATTACTTTATATTATATCACTTCATATTTTTGCTAATCTCTTGAGCTAAGACTTGGTGTTTTAGGAAATGCCCTAGCATAAAAGAAAGAAGGGCCAATAACTTAATTTCACTCTTGAGCCAGACACTCATGACCTTTGTCAGTTCAGTCATTCTGGACCTTCTTCTACATCAATTAAATAAGGCTTCCTATAAATCCTCTGCCTGCTTCCCACAACTGTTGTGAGGGCTAATGAAACACTATTTGGGAAAGCATTTCAGAGGCTGTTATCTCCGCTCATATTGAAAATGCACTACACCAATGCAGGCTGAAATTAAAAACAAAACAAAACAAAACAAAACAAAACAAAAAGAACACAAGAGCTGAGAAGAAAGGTTTCCACATAGGAACATCACGGGAATTTTCTCCTTATGTCTCCTGTTACAAATCTTCCTGCCACACATAATGTTTTTCTCTTTTTTTCTCTTACCCCAAGGATAACCCCAAACTAGGTTCCCAAGAGAAGAGATGAAATAAGCAACATGAGAATCCATAGTTTCTGGTCTAGTGTTAATCCACTGATGTACTCAAATCTTTGTGCCAGGACTACGTTCCTCAGAGTCCTGGGGTGGAGAAGCTTCAGCTTCTCTGGTGACTACATATTGACGCAAGACTTGAATGAATACTGTTCCTTGAAACATGAGGAAATCTCCACTGTATCTGTTTTATTTATAAATTATTTAATGGGAACTTTAGTCTTTCCCAAATCAGTACAGAAGGAGGAAAAAGGTCAATGCATGACTAGTGCTTACTTAGGGGAGGGGAAGGGAAGTCAAACATCATGAAGACACTTCATACTTCTAGGCGGGTTTTTATATTCACTTGGAGTAAAATTCCTCACACCTTCTCAGAGGTGGATATGCTTTCCAAGGCAAGGGAAATGAGGAAGTCAGACACTATTCCAGAGTGTGAACCCAGTGAGAAGAGACCAATTAGGGCAATGCAAAAGAAGGGGGGGGGTATACTCCAACAGTCTTTGGTGGGACATAAAAGAGACAAAGAATCCTTGAAATTTGAAGTGCCCTTAGCAGATTACAGATGCTAAAGCCCTCAACATTCTTTCCTTACTTCCATCTGCTCTCTAGTTCTCTATACTTAGCATTATAGTCTCTTGGGCATGAGCTGTTCTTCTCTTAATCTCAAAATGGGAATACAATCCCTTGGAACAGCTGTTTCAGGTATTTGCCATCAACAGGGTACCTGATCACCTTGCTACTGAGGAAAACAAAATACCAAACCAATCAATCAAACAAACAAAATCACTGCAGCCACAAGTCTCCACAAGTCTCACTGAGTCCACAAGTCATGTCTGGCCCTCTGGGTCACTGGCTCCTGCCTAGCTGTTGGACACTTTCCAGTACGATTAGTAATTGCTTACTTAAACAAATTTATGGGTCCCATAGGACACTGTACATATTCTGTAAACTTATTCCTGATAAAAATGTACCCTCAGTGTCTAGTAAACAAATTTGTAGAACATTAGTCCTAAATGTAATAATGAAAAAAAAAAATAACTGGCTGCTTATGCAGGTATACTAAAGCTTAGAGATTAAACAAAAAGACCAAGAGGTAATTTCTATCTCTTTGATCTAATTAAAATAGCTTCACCCTATTTGATATTTGGTGGGTCTACTTAGCAACTACTAAAGCAGAATTTAAAGAAATATCTTCCTCAAATCTGTGCTTATATTTACGGCCTTAAATCCCAGAAGGAGAGTGTTGGGCCTTTGTTACCTTTCTCACCCTATGACAATGCCATGTAGCTCAGGTGAGGACAGGTTGCTCATGATTGATGGATGGGTATAGACTTAGCCACACTGATGCTCTTGTGTACCGAACATAGAAAAACGAAGGACTGAAAAAGCATGAGCAGTGATTACACTTAAGGAAGAAACACTTGTAGAAGAAAATAATCAGGGAAAATCACAACTGAAAAGAGAACTCTGGCAAATGGAGGTGAGTTTTAAATATCATTTATGCAAAAGGAGTCTGTGTATGCTTGTGTTTACGGCATTTCTGTTTCTATTAGACACGTGATAGACTTCCACAGTAATTGCTCAAATCCTCCCAGGTTTCTTGTTTTCTATATCACACACTGAATTCGGTTTTCCTGAGAAGCACTGTGTTAATTTTTTGGCATTTGCTGTCTCATTTCAGTCAGGGGAGCACTAGGAGGCAGTTTTAAGGCATCACTTGGCTCTTGAAGGCACTGAGTCCCTAAGGGGGAAAATGACTGCTATTGAGCAACTGCAGGTACAGTAAGAGGCAGGGACTGGGCTTCCCTCCCGGCTTCCTGCTGAGCTAGGGTTCTTACTCTCTTACTACAGCAACGTTGTTTTCTGAGTAGGGACTCAAGGCTCAATTTGAATTCATTACTGAATCCAGGCTAAAAGTTAACAAGTTCAAGGGCAGCCAAACCAAGAAGTAGACGTGTGATTTGAATTCCAGACTGATCTTTTCCACTAATTTAGTTAGTGAATGCCATTTGATCACAATATTGGCTCAATGCTATTATTTGTTACAATGGCTGGTTTGTTTTACCCTCTGATGAAATTAAAATTGTGCTTGACTGAGATTCTATATACATCTTTATGTTTAAAATCTGAAAATACTATTTTTCTAGAAACAACAACATGCCAAGAAGAAGAAGAAGAAGAAGAAGAAGAAGAAGAAGAAGAAGAAGAAGAAGAAGAAGAAGAAGAAGAAGAAGAAGAAGAAGAAGAAGAAGAAGAAAGAGAACCCCACAGCTCTTGGATGGCAGTCTTTCCCTTTATGGGTAGAGCAATTGCAGCTTGACCGCTGCTGAGGGGCTGCTGAGGGAAAGTTTTCCCCCATGCTGGGCCGATCTGCTCACACTGAAGAGAACGTTCGGACGCCATCCTATGCACACGGTGCATGCCAGTGGCCCTCAGTGCTTCCTTACAACACAGACCCAGGAGCTGATGCTTAACTATTTTTGGTTTCATTTTTCTTTTTGTGTGTATGCATATACGTGTGGTATGGAATACATATGCAGGCAAGAAGACAGTCTGTGGGAGTGCTTTCCCTCTTCCATCATTTGGGTCCTGAGCATAGAACTCAGCTCAGCTTGGCAGCAGGCACATTTGCTTACTGAGGCACCTCTGTGACTCCCAGTAACTGATAATTAACCCCCACACCCCACCCAACATCCACAGTGAAATGAATTCTTCTACAGATGAAAAAGGAAGGCTAATCCCATAGCACGTGGCTCATGGAAGAAACTGAAACAATCCACCCTCAAAGGTCTCAACTCGGTGCTCTTTGAAGTTTCTCTTCCTTCACTATTTCCCCTTAGCCTTTATGTCTTACTCCCATGAAATGTTTCTACTGCAGGTAAATAGTAGTATAAATATATGATCATTTTCTTTTTAAAAAGAAATTTTAGCTGGATGTGATGTGCACACTTTTAACCTAGCACTCAGGAAGCAGAGGCAGGCAGATCTCTGTGAATTTGAGGCCAGTCTGGTCTACAGTGTGTGTTCCAGGACTACAAAGAAAGACCCTATCTCAAAAAGAAAAAGAAAAGTTTAAAATTCTAGAATCCTAGCTAACCTCTACAAATTGAGAGATGATGCTTTGCCATGGAGGCTAATTCCATGACAAGCCTCCCTTTTCAAGCTACTTTGTAGTAAACATTTGTTTAGTCTGTGTTTTTAGAGAAGATCAACTTGTTTGACACAGGACGCTCACTCATCCTTAGTCAAGCTCTCTTAGTCACTCATGGGTCATTGCATTCTTTATCACAAAATGTTTACACAGTAGTCTCTTAAAATATATGAATTATTACTCAGTTCAGTGATAATGATGTAAACTACTCCATGACCACATCCTCACCTCATTCATTCTCTCTTGGGAGGTACGGACACAGAAGGGAGAATATTATTACAGGGAAACATCACAGTGAGATCACACTGAATATATGCACACAGTAACTAAGTGCCTGAGTAGTTTCTTTTAAGCTGTAGTGCCTAAATTAATTAAAGTCTGTCAGTTTGGAAAGGTGAAAGCTCCAGGAGTTCTTTTTCTCTGTAAGCATGCTCTATGCTTCAGTGCTATCTAGATGACCCCAAACAAACAAAATTTGATGGTAAAGTACAACTGGTAGTGGTTTATATAAGAATAGCTGAGACAATATTTGCACAAGTGTTCCGCAAGTGTGAGGGCTGAAGTGTGATCCCAGAACTCCAAAAAAAAGCCTGGCTCACTAATACATGCTTGTAATCCCAGACCTGGGGTGGAAGAGGCCGCTGAATCCCTGGAGCTCACTGGCCAGAAATCCTAGATGAATTGTGGAATCCCAAGTTTCAGTTAGAGGCTGTCTCACAAAGCAAGGCAGTTCCTTTTAGAGAGAGAAACAGAGAGAGAGAGAGAGAGAGAGAGAGAGAGAGAGAGAGAATGAGCAAGTAGTTCGGGAGGTAGAGAAGAGCTTGGGAAGGGGACCTGTGTGATCAAACTGTAGTCTATGAATTTTTTTCAATTTAAAAAGAAGTGAAATATGATCATGAAAGAAAAAAAGAAAGAAAGCAGTGTAGAAGCCTGAAAAAGAATGATGGCTGAGGTTGTCCTTGTGCTTCCCCATGAACATGTACACACGAGAAAGAGAGATTCATCCAGATAATACTCCTTGAATATACAGAAAAATATTTAGCTGAAAATGACAAGCCCAGTCAATTAAAATTGTCACAGATAGGCTGGAGAGACGGCTGAGTGTGTAAAAGCGCTTGTCACAGAGGCCAAATGACTTGAGTTCAATCTCCAAAACCCACAGAAAGCCAGGCATGGGGCTTGCGACTGTAATCCTTGAACTTCTACAGAGAAATCAGAGTTGTTGACAGAGGAACCGCCCATTCTGTTCATCGGCCAACCAGCCTGAAGTACACAGAGCAGCGGAAACAAGAGACTCGCCTCAGCAAGGACAGAAAAGAACCAGCTGCCAACAGCTGTCCTCTGAACCTCCACCACCACATGCATACACTTCATACACATGCATACACACAAATGACACAGACATGTCAAATGCACATTGCACACAGCACACATACATCATCACATATCACACATATCACATAAACACATCTCACACACACACACACCACAGACACACTACACACACACTGCATAGTACCCCCACACAGACATCACATACACACACACACACCACATACATACACAAAATAATTACAATAATTAAAACTTCAAAAACTTGGTAACTTGGTGTCATTAATATCTCACAAAACGAGCGCAATAAGAACAGAGGAGAGAGAACTCAATAATGCTAAAAGCCTTAAATAGAGAACATATTTTAGGATAGAACATCAACAGGTTTCCCTTCGGTTTTGAGAAAGAAAACCCACTTCCATAACTGTGATTTAACATGATTCTCATGAACAAAGCAAAGGTATAAATGAAATATAATGTTTATGAAGGAAGAAATAAAACTGGTCTAATTAACAGCTTGATTCTATGACGATTAATAAAAATTCTTAAAAAATATTTTTTTATTTTTTAAGAATTTTTATTAATTATACTTTATTCACGTTGCAACCCCCGAAAAACCTCTCCCTCCCCCCTACCAATTCCACCTTCCCTCCCCCTTTTCCACACATGCCCCTCCCCAAGTCCACTGATAGGGGAGGTCTTCCTCCCTTTCTTTCTGATCCTAGTCTACCAGATCTCATCAGGAGTGGCTGCATTGTCATCTTCTGTGGCCTGGTAAGGCTGCTCCCCTCTCAGGGGGAGGTGACCAAAGAGCAGGCCAATCAGTTCATGTCAGAGACAGTCCCTCTTCCCATTACTATGGAACCCACTTGGACACTGAACTGCCATGGGCTACATCTGTGCAGGGGTTCTAGGTTATCTCCATGCGCGGTACTTGGTTGGAGTAAGAGTCTCAGGAAAGACCCCTGTGCTCAGATTTTTTGGTTCTGTTGCTCTCCTTGTGGAGTTCCTGTCCTCTCCAGATCTTACTATTTTCCACTTCTTTCATAAGATTCCATGCACTCTGCCCAACAGTTGGTCATAAGTCTCAGCATCTACTTTGATAGTCTGCAGGGCAGAGCCTTTCAGAGGTCCTCTGTGGCAGGCTCCTAACTTGTTTCCTGTTTTCTTCTTCTTCTGATGTTCATCCTCTTTGCCTTTCGGGATGGGGATTGAGCATTATAACCTGAGTCCTCCCTCTTGATCAGAACACCAACACCACAGGCTCTAAGAGCAACAATCAATAAATGGGACCCCATCAAACTGAAAAGCTTCTGTAAAGGAAAGGACACTGTCATCAAAACAAAACGAATGCCTACAGATTGGGAAAGAGTCTTCACCAACCCTTTATCTGACAGAGGGCTAATATCCAGTATATATAAAGAATTGAATAAGTTGAAAAGCAGCAAATCAAGCAATCCAATTAAAAAATGGGGAACAGAGCTAAACAGAGAATTCTCAATAGAGGAATATCGAATGGCAGAGAAACACTTAAAAGAAATGCTTAACATCATTAGCCATCAGGGAAATGCAAATCAAAACGACCCTGAGATTTCACCTTATACCCATCAGATGGCCAAGATGAAAAACTCAAGTGACAACACATGCTGGAAGGGTTGTGGAGAAAGGGGAAGCCTCCTCCACTGCTGGTGGAAATGTAAACTGGTACAACCACTCTGGAAATCAATTTGGAGCTTTCTCAGACAACTAGGAATAACACTTCCTCAAGTTCCAGCCATACCACTCCTAGGTATATATCCAAAAAAGGCTCAAGTACACAATAAGGACATTTGCTCAAACATGTTTGTAGCAGCTTTATTTGTAATAGCCAGCACCTGGAAACAACCCAGATGCCCCTCAATTGAAGAATGGATGCAGAAATTGTGGTACATTTACACAATGGAATATTACACAGCAATAAAAAACAAGAAAATCATGAAATTTGCAGGTAAATGGTGGGATCTGGAAAGGATCATCCTGAGTGAGCTATCCCAGAAGCAGAAAGACAAACACGGTATATACTCACTCATATATACATATAATATAGGATAAATCTACTACAATCTGTACACCTAAAGAAACTAATCAAGAAAATAATTTTAAGTATCTTGTTAAAAGTGCTGTGTACAATACATATGTGTATAAACATTCATCATGTATATTTATCTGACAAAATTTTTTATTAATCTAAAAAATTTTTTATGTATTTTTAACTTTTTAAATATTTAATTATTTATTTTACATGTACAAGTGTTTTTTCTGCATGTATGTATATGTTCATGGACGTTTCTGGTGCCCGAGGAGGTCAGAGGTCAGGTCCCCAGGAGCTGAACTTGCAGGTGGCCAAGAGTCACGTTGTGCTTGCTGGAACTGAACTCAGCCCTCCATTTACACAGCCCGCTCTCTCGCCATTGAGAGTCTCTCTAGACCTCTGTTTTCACATGCTTCAATATATATACGTTCTTTGAACAAGCGTCAGTTTCTTTATTTATTCACTTGCCAATTGTGGTTTTCAGTGGCTTGTGGGGCCATGACAGCAGGCCCTTCGCTCTGCTGATATAACAAGACTGACATTCAGCAGCTCTCGGCGAATCCAACTTTTAAAGGCACTGCTTTCTTCCCTCCTGTTATTACAGTTAGTAAAATGACAGAAGGCCTAATCTAGCATAACAACCTTTTCAGTGACACATGACAGATGTGAAGAGCCCTTGGGGGTTGTGGGTTAATTGTCTGTAGCATCTATCATCCTGAGACACTTGGTAGGTATCTTAAGAGTTCAACTGCCCGGCTGGCCACTATCCATGTTCTATGCCATCTCCTTTGCTCTCGCCAGAAGCTTTCTTCGTGTCTTCCACTGGATCAAGAGTAAAGCTCCCATATCTAATTAAGCATTGGGAAAATACATTTTGGCAGTCATTTCTGTTTGAAATTTATGTTTGCTCCATTTGTCTGAGCTTTCCCATCTCACAGATCTGGGCCTGCAAGAAACTGTAAACACTTTACAGGGTATTTGCACATAAGGCATTATTTAATATGAGCTTTGTTGTTATTACTAAGTAAAGGCAGGCTAGACTCAGCTCCAGGAGGAGATAGTGATGGACTAGCAGGTATCTGTTCCCTCTCTTTTTCTGGCAGAAAGCATGAAACAACAGAACAGCCTGTGCTACATGCATAATTCAAACAGATGTTCTCAATCTCCATTTTCATTGCTAATTTTGACAGCAGAAGAAACGTGCTTGTCTTTTGTGCAGTCACCTATTTTTCTCTCAGGTGTGCCCTATTTTTCTCCTCGCCCACCATGACTGCTCAGAAAGCCCGAAGGAGGTGGTGCTGGGTAACAATACAATAGCAAGAACTCTGTCAACTTCTCGGTAGATCAGCAAATGGAAATACAATAAAAAAATATTCAGAAAATAAATTTCAAGTTTTGATCGTGTAAGCATTTTTATCTACTCCTAACTTAGCTGATTGCCTCTTTCACTGGCTCCTGCGGTCTTCCATGACAGAAGTCACTCACGCTGTGTATATTAAATATAACTAACGGTTTACAAGAACCTTCCTTTGCCAGTCAGCATTTGAGAATATCACAACATTGGAGTAAACAGAATAGGACATAGAGAAACATTGTACACTTTGATAACAGAGCCAGGTGGCACACCTGTAGGGCAGAAGCTGCTGTTTTGTCGGTTATGTGTCTAGAATCAGAAAGCATGCCAGATCAATAAGGGCATCCCTTCCCCAAGTGGGTTCTAGAAACGCTCTGCTCTGTTCCCTTCACTGCTGAAGGTGTTTCCGAGAGAGAATCAGGTGCCCATCTGTGAGATTTAATATTCACTTTCCATTGACTTGGTCTGGACTTATCTGAGATACACACTTCTGGGCACAACTGAAAACACACGTGTTTTCAGAACACTCAGTGGAGAAGGGAAGAGACATCCTGGATGGGTGGCAGGAACCTATGGGTGGGGTAGCAGAATGGCTGAGATGGAGAAAGTAAGTGAAGAACCAGAGTTCATCTCTGCATGTTTCTGCAACGTGATCGCACTATGACCTCCGCACCAGCTCCTGCCTCCAGGTCCTGCACCGGCTCCCGCCTTGTTTGACTTCCTGTCCTGACTTCACTTGGTGATGACCAGCAATGTGGAAGAATAAGCCAAATAAACCCTTTCTTCCCCCATGTTGGATTACCCAGGGTGTTTCACCACATCAAGTTGCCCTGACTCAGACACAATACTTTTCTCCCTCAGTTGTTACTTGTCAGAAATTTTGTCACAGCAACAAGGTAAGTAAACTATTATTCTTTCCCTTCGACGCTCCCATCAGCCTGGAAACCCCAAACCTTAGAAAGTACGGAGAGGAGAGGAAGAGTCCTATTACCTGGGCTGGAGCATGGCCTTTTCTGACCCACACAAGAATACCCTCTGGTGGTATGTGTTTGCTTCTTACACATCTCCCTGACAAAAGATTCGGGCAAGGCCAGAGGCCACAGTCTGCTGTTCTGTTACGTTGCACTGAAGCCTGCTTCCCACTCTGCTGGGGGAGGGGGAGAATGGAAGGATGGCAGAATGATACAAACACAGTATCCCAGGTTCTGCTCCCAAGCAAGGCTGACCAGAGGGTGGCTTGAAAACACCTGTTTCAGCCACTTTCCTCTTATCAGAGAACTCCAGTTACAAAGTACAGGTTGGAAGGTGTGTGCAGACGGCTCCAAATTTCTCAGTATCCATAGTAGGTCTCCTTCCTGACTGTTCTTGAGCCTGACAGTTTATTCCAAGCCATTTAAACACCTCTCCAGGTGATGGCCTCATTCTCTTGGCATTCTCATTCTCAGAGCCCTGCATGCTCTGATCTCCATCCAGACCCTGCTACTTTCTCAACTTGGGAAGCTAGCTTGTGCTGCCTGACCCAGAAAGCAGCAAACTAGAGTCTCATCAATTACCCACAAGGATGTGTCATGTGGGAGGCAAGAGGCCTGGTGACAGACAGGGTTAAGTTGGAGACCTGGAATTGCAGCTTGAGGCCTCATTGGGTATGAATCACCTCACTCTGAGAGTGAGTACAGAAGTAGGAGCCACAAAGGTGGGTACTTTGACGAATGCCTTCAACACCAGCACACACGAGTGAAGGTCCAGGGAAAGGTGAGTGGGCATGATGGGCTAATCTGGGCTACACAGTGAATTCTAGGCCATTCTAGGCTACATAGCAAGACTTCATCTACACACACACACACACACCAAACAAACAAACAAAAACAAGCAAGCAAGCAAGTTAAACTGAAGTGTTTGAAATGGGAGCGGGGTAAAGTAGGAACTGCAAAGTCTTAGAACATAAACTCACTCTGATCCTAGCCGGTGAGTGCATCGGGACGGCCTGACTATTTAAGATGCTTGGGGAAGAAACAAAGCAGAGTCTGACCCATCACTGAAGAGATAATGTCATATGCAAGAGAAACCCCATTGGGTCGGGATTCCAGATGAATCTGTATACACCAGGTGGAAGCAGGGAACCAGAGCCAGGCAAAAGTACTAGAACACAGAGAACAGGGGCACACGGTGTGCTTCTCTGCAGAGAATACGGAATGAAGCAGGAATCCATGCACAGAGAACACTAAGTGAGAGCTAACCAGGCAGGCAGAGGGCCATGATGGTCCTTAGCTAACCGGAGTGAACATACTCCCCACCCAGACAGAGCAGAGGCAGCGCCTACATGCTGTGAATGGCCTTCTCAGCTATGCTAACGTGCCCCAGTCACTGTACCTCTAAGCACCACCATTCCTCCACTATTTTTTTTTTTTTTACTAATGACCAAGTAATGGGGAAACCAAAAATACGTATTTCTGGTCTCAGCTTAAAAGTTGCTTTCTCATAGAAGAGTTCTCTGAAGCCGACCTTTAGCTTCTCCACCATACCCTCGACTGTCATCTTCTTCATCACATGTCTGTCAGTCTACCTTACATTGTGTTATTTGTGAGTATATACTGTGTCCCTATGTTCTAGCACAGAAGCTCTTGAATAAACATCTCTTTCTGTACCCATGAAGGGCAGGAGGGGAAGGTTTGGAATGGAGTATTCATGTGAGGCAAAGGCATTGCAAATGAGAGCTTTGCTTTCTGGAAATGTGACCAATGCAGACTAGTATTCCTAAAAGCCAAAATGGCAAAATGACAGCATCATCACTCAAATGAGGTTTTCTTAAATAACCTATAACACTGACTGGATTTTTATTAAAATCTGGCAATCACAGAGCTGAAGTTATGTTTTACTCCTCTGCTGGGCTTCTGAGAAACTGATAAGGTAGAAATATGAACATATGAAAGTCATTCTATTTGTACTCTTTCCCATTAATTCACATGTTAGAAAACTATAGAAATGTCAATAAATCAAAGAGAAAAATAAGTCTCCTTTAGATTAATAAGGTTAGTTGCTATGTAGATTTCTTTATTAGAATTCTCAAAGACTCTAATATGAGGCTATTCGTTATAATTCTTTCTGTATGTCTCTCTCTCTCACTGTGTGTGTGAGTATGTGTGTATGTGTGTTGGTTGATCAGTTGTCAGACTGATGCATTGGTTCTAGATCTTGGAGTAAGCCATACAAGCTGCTCCTGCTTCCTAGCAAAAGCAGGATAAAGCAGCATCCTGTCAGTTCCACAGTATGTCAAGTCTTACCCTGCTAACTCTAGCTGGATAAACACTTGGGGAAACAATTACAGAAGACCGGGGAAATACAAACAGGGTCTTGTAAGCAAGATCCCAACAAAACACTCTGCTTGTCAGTTTCCTCTGCCCCCCCCCCTGACTGTCTAACATGAATTGATGGCACCACAGACTGTTAGACTGGTGTGTGCTTGATTATGATCATGGGCAAAGAGGTGAGCATGGATATTGAGGACAACTCCTGTTGTTAATTCCATAGAGAGGATTTGCATTCTCATTTTAGGTGGAGAAAGCTGAAGTTCCATGTGCCACGCCAGACAAGTTGAAGAAAGGAACATCTTGGCATGGTCTACCCAGAACCTCAGAGGGCCTGTTCTGTGAAGGGCTGTAGCCTGGGTGGGGCCTCCAATCTCATGAAGGAGCCACGGAGACACAGCAGTGCTGGTGGCTGTTGAAGATTTGTTATTTTCTCAATAAATGTGGTTGATTATTACAGGGCATTGCTTAGACATTTCTGCCTCTCACTTGTTTAGGTGTCTTGAAAGGATGAATACATTGTTTCCTAACATAACTTTAGCATTTATGAAGTTTTCTGTTGGTTTGAATGCACAGTTATCTTTAGGACATAAAGAACTGGAAGAGGTGAAAAAGCATAACAAGTTCTCACTATAAGAAACTGATTATACGTAGGTCTTTTAACGAAAAATATTTCCCAGTGCTAAGTGAATAAGCCAAGAGCATATTTCTGGCATAAGAAAGTATTTCTACATGGAACATAAGATACATTTTTCTGGGGCTGGAGAGACGCCTCACTTATTGCTCTTGCAGAGGACCTAGGTTCTATTCCTTGTACCCACACCCCGGATCACAACCCTCTGAATCCCCAGTTCCAGGGGATCTGATGTCCTCTTCTTGCTTTTGCAGGCACCAGGATGCAGGGTGCAAATACAAACACACATGCACATAAAAATAAAGCAAATAAATCTTTTAAAATATATATTCTTTTCTGCCAAAAAAGAGACAAAATAATTATTTATAGGTTAAAAGGAAGTTGCTTCAAGGTGTGGATAATGAATATGTCACCAAAAAGCGAAACATGCTGCATGCCACTTGAATACTAAATTAGACGATGCTGTTTTTGATGACTGAGACAGCAAAGCAATCATAGAGGGGCAGCTAAGATGCCCGTGTTCAGCTGTGCTCTGGGGTGCAGTCTACACAGCCTTA